>NC_135785.1:47122500-47405000 GCF_051106095.1 Pogona vitticeps
GGAAAGTGCTTTCCTTTTATTCACAGCATTTTTGAGCCTCAGCTGTTGGCTGTAGGACCCCTGCTGCAGCTTAAGTGTTGTATCCATGACAACAGCAAAAGAGGAAGATGTTCCTGGACTAAAACCAGGCTGATGCAGGTCAGGTGGGACTGCACGTAGCTGCTTCCCTACTTCAGGAGACCTTTGCCTTGCTGCCAGAAAGTAGCACTTGTTTTTAAATCATGGATAAGGTAACTGACAACTGCAGAACTTAGAAAAGTTGCTTTTTTGGACTAACAACTCCCAGAGTTCCTCAATCCACATGTTCACTGCAATGCTGGTTAGGGGATTCTGGGTGCTGTAATCCAAAAAGTAAATTCCTCAAGCTCTGGATGAACACCAGAGACAAAATTCTCCATAGTAGTTTCCAATGTGCAGCACAGAGGCTGCTGTATTTATATAATTAGGACAGAATTCTGTTACTTACATCTGGTGGCATGACTTTGTTGGTGTAAATCTTAGTTAAGAAGTCATTGTAGGTATTTGCTGTTGCACACCAGTCAACTGATTTAGTGTATAATAGGAGCTGCAACTGTTGACTTCATAATTTGTAGCAATTTACTGCTGAGATCTACACTGATCAACCTATGTCAGCATCTATTTTCAATAGGATTCCTGTCTTTGTGGCTCTAAAGATCCAAGTTTTCTTCTCTTGCACCTGAAGCAGTAAATACAGGGTTCCCAGGTAGCTTTTTCCTTCTCAGGGACATTGCATCTTAGAAAGGATAAAGCTATCAGTGGCTATAATATAAGGCATCTCTATATTACTTCCAATACCAGAGGCAGAATGCCTCCAAGTGCCATTTGGTGGAGAACAAGAAAAAGTAGGTGCTACTGCCCTCATGTCTTACTTGTGGACTTCTCACAGGGGTCTGCTTGACCCCATGGGAACAAAATGTTCCCATGTGTGCTAGATCACTGTGCTAGATCACTTCATTTTTGCTGTGCTAGATCACTTCATTTTTGATGTGATCTAGCACAGCATTTTAATGTATCTTCAGACCATAAGGCAATATACCCTGTAACATCTTTCTGCCTGTTGTTTGTAGGTGGAGGAGGAATGTGGATGGATCTATTTGTAGGAAAAGCGTAAAGAAAATACTGGAAGCCTTGGTGGTGAAGTTTCCCTTTTCAGATCATTGGGCTTTGCCTGGGGTAAGTACTTAACCAGGCAGTCCATTCCTCTTAGATCAGAAGAGGCTGGGAGATACAGACTGATAGTTTAATAAAGGCAACGTGATCAGTAATATGGACTGTTTCTAGAAAGAGCATTTCTAGAAAAAGTTATGTCTAGGCCTACAGAAACCTTTCGTAATGAAACATGCTGTATTGCATGTATTTCCAGAATCTGAGGTCTACTGAGTTTGTGTTCTCTCCACACTTTGGTTCCTAGAATGTGTTTTGTTCCCAAGAGCCCTGTTGGCTCTTACTAGTTCCCATATTCTTGTTTGAGATCCTAACTTTGGAATGTGTTACTCACTAAGATGATGACCATGACAACAATGATGCTTGAGAATGGAGGGCTTCTGGTAATTTAAATTAAGTTTAAATGCCAACATTTAAACAGCATGTTGCAGCTCTTCCTTTCCCTAGTAATAAAAAAGATGGACAAATCCAGGTTAAAAGTTGAAGATTACAAGCCTGGACTTCACAAAATAAAATAAAGTTTCTGTGAATTAGGCAGGAAAATTGCCTGATACAAACTTTGTTTAGAAGTACCATATGTTTGATGTACTGACTATGAATCAGATGAAAACACTTATTTTTTTCCTAATCCTGTCCTGGTGACCCATGGTCTGAGGTGGGTGGGAATCATGCTCAGACCACAAGGCCTTATTGAGGTATATTATAAGAAAGACCTTTACAACAGAATAATGTTTCGATCCTTTCCAGGGATCTCTGGAACCAGGTGAAGCATTACCACAGAAGCTGAAACGGATCTTGAGACGGGAATTCTGGCCACAGTTTCAGAAATTGCTGAATCAGGGTACAGAGGTACTTTGGGCATCAAGTGGGCTTTGACAACAACAGAGGAGTCACATAGACATTGTCAGTGAACACTAGGTTATGTGTCACTTATCGCAACAAATGCATGGTTACATTGGAAGAACATACTTGGTGAAGCTTGCTTGCTTGCTTGCTTGCTTGCTTGCTTGCTTGCTTGCTTGCTTGATTTATTTATTTATTTATTTATTTATTTATTTATTTATTTATTTATTTATTTATTTATTTATTTATTTAACTTATATGCCGTCCACTCTACCCAAAGGTCTCTGGGCAGCTTACAACAATTAAAATACAATTATGTACGATTGGTACATTATGTGCCTAACGGGTACATTATATTACCTTGAATCAATGATGTTTTAAAAATTAGAAGCATCAACCTTAGTCAACGTAACCAACATTCCCATCCCTGGACTACACAATACTATGTAGAGTCTACAGTACCTTACAGAATAGTCTCTGTTCCAATCTTTCATAAATCATATACTAAACTGAGAACCAGGCAGACAACAGATGGAAAATTGAAACAAAGGCATAGGACAGAGGAAGAAAGAAAAGGAAGGAAACAAATGGGAAGGGTTGAACTGGTAATTGTGGCTGTAGGAACTGGTTGGAATCTCATTACTGCCTCTTGAAAACTAATATAGCAGCCTTTCCCATCATGGTGCTCTTCAGAGGTGCTTGATAACAATTCCCTGAATTCTTCAAACTGCCTAACTGGAGGTCACCAGGCCAAGGAAGGATGCAACAGAGCAGTGGTTCCCAAATTTGGAAAACCCAGGTGTTCTTGGACTGCAGGTCCCAGAAGCCTTCACCACTAACTGTGCTGGCTGGAGTTTCTGGGAGTTGCAATCCAAGAACACCTGGGTTTATCCAAGACTGGGAACCACTGCAATAGAGGATGCCTGAAAGAGTCTTCAAAAGTTGCCTTTTCCTCTTTCCTGCAGCCTAGAAAGGCCTGGTACAAGTCCTGATATTGCAGAGCAGTGTATTTTCAACATGTTTATCATTATTCCTGGCTGCTCAGAGACATAGTTCATATATGCTCTTGATTTTGTGAGGATCTCATCACCAATCCACCTAGCCTTGTCTATTTTTTGCCATTGCATCAGAAAATATGTCCAGGCACAGAACCAAGCAGAGGAACTTCTCTTTGCCTTGACTGAGGCACCTGCTGCAGACCTAAATATAATCAGAATTCTCTACAGTGCTGAGCAATGGTAGAGTACTTGTAACCCTCCAGGTGTTAACAAACTACTATTCCCACTATACCTGACCATTGACCAAGTCTGGCAAGGGCTGATGGGAACTTGAGTTCAGCAACCTCTAGAAGTCACAGGTTCCCAGGTTTATTCTTGGGCAATTTGACTGAGGACCATTTTATGTGGCAAAGGAATAGAGTCAACCACCAAGTCCTTTCTCAACAAGGAAAGTTCTGTGTTTGGCTACCTACTCACCAGTTATCACTGTGAAAGAGGTGAACCTAAGAATCATAATGAATTATCACTAGCCTTTGGAAGATGCCATCCTTTCTGTCTCTCTTTCCATGTTCCCCTTATACCACCTTCTAGGTATACAAAGGATATGTGGATGATCCTAGGAACACAGACAATGCCTGGATAGAGACAGTGGCCATCAATGTGCACTTTGAAGACCAGAATGATGTGGAGATGAAGCGTATGAATTCGGTACATATCACAATGACATATCTCTTCCAGATGTAAATTCCAGGGGTCCAGAGCAACCGCCCCCAGTGAAACACAATTTGACAGATTGCCTGGCATAAAATCTTGCTGTGCAAGAGGGAGAGAGGGTGAATGCTGTGCAGCAGACTTTTTCGGAAGATGGTGGGCTCTCCTTCATCAGGGTTTTATAAACAGAGAATGACCATTTGTTGAGGATGCTTTAGTTGGGACTTCCTATATTGGCAGGGGTTGGGCCAGAGGATCTTTGGGATAGATTCCAACTTTAAAACTCTGTGATTCTTTGAATTCCTTGGATTCCACATGGTAGTGTATATGATATCAAAAGAAAAATGAGTGAAACAGAAGAAAGAGCACCCCAAGTATGTGGGAAAAAGAGAACATGAGGAATAAACGAACAGATGACCATGAAACGTGTGTGTGAAAGAGATGAACAGAGAGAGAGAGAGAGAATGCCTGCATGTTACTCATTCCAATATCTTAGATTATAATCCCTGCAGCAGACCTAGATGTGATCCAATATAGAGCAGAATACTATATGTCGCACCAAATAGAGATTAATGGAGCAAGCCTGTGGAATGTATGTTGAGTCCATTCTTAGCAGGGGCCTTTACATACTTGGCAGCCCCTTGTTAGTCAATGCACTCTACATTCTGACAGAAACTGCCCACATCACCTTTGCTGTGGGTGCTTCCTCATGGTTTGTGGTGTACTGAGAGGAAACTGGCAATAACCAGCCTTCTCTTTGCTCTCTTGGGTTTCTTTTCTCCAGTTTCTCCAGGGATGTGATCTTGAGGTGATTGTCCGGTGGCAAGTTGTGGATAAAAGAATCCCTCTGTATGTGAACCACAAGGAGCTCCTGCAGAAAGCATCTGTCCTCCTGGGGGCATACTACTGAAGACACAGCCGCAGCAGACCCCTTTCCACACACACACACACACACACTCTACCACCACCACCAGTCCTTCTTTCATTTCTCCCTTAGATCTTTCTAAATGCAAGTAAACCTGACTGGTACTTTCCCCTTTTCTGGCTTCCTTAGTCAATTTTTCAACTTCAGCTGAGACTCACACAAGACTTTTGAGTTGCAAATGAGGCCTTAGAGAGCAGACTCTTTTTGGCTCCCCAGAAAAAAGTTGGTTTTCATTCCTCCCAGAAAAAGGAAACATTTTCCATTCTCCCTGTAGCTGTGGCATCGGATGTCTCATGGGAACTGGAGACAATATAGGAATCTGAGGCTCAGATTGGTGCTCTAAATCAGTGAAGTAGCTTAATTCTGGGTAGGATTTCTAATGACTGCTCTAATGCTAATGACCTGGAGTCCAAAAATGCTGCCTCCAAGTTGCATGCCCTGGCTTTGAAAAGTCAAATATTACCGTGCCCAACATACAAGCGACTCCCAGTGGTACCTGAGCTAGTCATTCACGGCAACCACAAGGCCATCAGCTTTCAGTGAATCAACTCAGAAATTTGATGTTGTTACATGACCCATTGGCATGTTGAGTTGAAGAACATAAGCACCCTGAAAGTTCACATTAGTGCCCACAAAGATGGAAATACATATGATACTGGAAAAAAAAATACACTTTTCTACTGCCACCTGCTGCTTTGTTCTCATGAAGGGGGCTGACTGCAATGAAGCCAAAGTTTCCTCCTGACACCACGTTTCCTCAAGACAGGCTGGTGAACCTGTGACTTTCCTGGACTCAGGCTCCCATCAACCTCAGCCAGCGTGGCCAGCAGCTAGGAATGGTGGGTTTAAGTCCAACAGCATCTGGAGGGCCCTGGATTCTTCAGTTCCCTGTATGTTTATCCAGTGTTTTGGTGTGGTAGAGGCTTGCTGAGACAGGAGGGAACTTTAACTGTTGCAGTAGAATTCACAGAGTAAAGATGTAACCATTTGCAAAAGTCTCTAGATCCTTTTCAACTGTACATTTCTACTTCATGGTAAACAGCTTGTCATCTAATGTACACAGGTTGGCAGTTACAGTGCACCATATGTTGCAAATGAATTACATCCCATTCATTCATAGCACCTACCACATTATTCACCTTTTCAAAATAAGGTTGACTCTTGAGGTTTTTATGCTCATCACCGTACACTACAGCTAGTATTATATTGAATCTTGCACAGATTATTATTTTTCACTCCATGGTCTATTCTTACCACAGTCAGTCATAAGATTACAAAAAATGACCTTCCTGGGCCAGACCAAAATCCAAAAAAAAATCCAACCATGACTGGCCAAGTGCCTCTTAGGAGCCTCTTTAAAAGGGCATGATGGAAAGCGCCTTCCCTTGTGATTTGGCTGCAGCATCTGGCGATCAGATATATTGGCTGCATTCAGGCATAAGCCACTGTATATCATTACATGTCTCAGCCTGCCCTTGGCTTATAGGCTTTCCCTTCTCTGACTGCAAGGGGCTTGGAAGGACTTGATTCCATGTTAGACTGGCTCTAATTGTACTGAATCTTAATGACAGTTATTTCTACTAACTGTCATTAAGATTCAATACAATAGTTTCATAAACTATGCTTTGAAGGTGGAATTTTTCTATGAATTGTAATTTATATAAACCATGATTTGTGCGGTTATCAATGACAGGGTAAACTGATTAAAACAGAAGAAGAAGGTACATTTGAGAAAGAGGGGGCAATGGGAGAATGCATTTTTAATGCTAAAGCAGAATTGATTTGCTGTTATATCTAATGTGACCACTGTTTTGAGTGTATAGGTTCAATCCTCCCCCCAACAAAGCCTTTAAAATTATTTTCCATGGTAGTAAAAGAGCACAGACCTTCATGTTCCCTTAGATATATCCTGTGGGGATATTTAGAACCATGAGGCTGTGCTTCGGGTTGCTTTCAGTGGTCATTTTTTTTGTTCTTTCTCTGTCTCACTCTTTAGTCATCTCCATTTTCAGGAACATGCTGTGTCTTACTTTGGGACAAATGGGCTCTCCCGAGAGAGGCCTAGGTCTTTGGTTTGAAAAAAAAAATGAAACAGAACAGTCTTGCACAAGAAGCACAGGACATTTTGCAGTTTATGCCAGAAGCTGACAGGGTTTACCGAGCAGATCGATGCAATGATTCAAGGTAAAATCGATTCATGTGAGCTCAAAATACAAAATTAAACCATTCAGAGATGTACAGAGCAAAAAATGGGACAATAGGTCTAGGCCACATTACACTGTAGACATAAGAATTTAATATTAGAAATAATTGCCAGTTCTGTTTCACAGTCAACACCATTGACTCAGACTCAGCTGGCTCAGTGTCCAGGCTTAAGTATGTGACCGTGACACAACAAATTAAACTATATTACAGGGATGGGGACTTGAGTCATGGTACTCGCTGTCAGTTCGGACTTAAGTTGCACAGGTGGTTCAAATCAGACTCGACTCCTTCCCCTCCCCCAATGACTCAGATTCAATCTGCAATGCACAACCCACCCAGTCCTCCCTTCTTTTCCAGACGGAAAATGCTTGTTTTTAATAGGGACTCAGACTTGGAGCTTGGGATTCAACACTTGATACCAAAGACTCAGATTCAGACTTGAAACTTGGACCAAAAGTCTTGCCAACATCCCTGCTGTATTGGTTACCAGGCATCCCGATTCCCAGCAACCTGTCCTATGTGCCTATGAGGCATTCCATTAAAAAAAAACCAAGACAAAACAAAAAATGATTGATGACCAGAGCATATTTCCTAAAGAATTCTGGTTAGGTGTCTCCCTGACTCAGTTCAGAATTTGCCCCAGATCCTATCCTTTAGCTTTCATGGCAACTTACAAAATCCTGATTTAAAAGATCAGCTTAGAAATCTATTAAAAACAACAGAACCAGAAGCAGCAGGCAGTATTATAAAATCAAAAAGTGGTAAGAAAAACCAAACAAAATAAAAGGCAGGGCCAAACAAATGTGTCTTGGAGAGAGGGAGAGAGAGAGAGAGTGGGTCAATTATGCCTCTTAATCTAGGAGGTTTTCCCACCTGGGAGCTGGAACTGAAAAAAACCTTGTCCTGGGTTGCCATAAATAGAACCTCTGATGATGTTGAGGTGCAGAGCAGCATCTCCATTGATTACCACATTCCCAAGCCATTGTGCCTGCTCAGAAACAATTCCACCCCACCTCAGCTCTTCAAAAAAGCAGCTGGGTATATCAGTTTGGAAAACATAGTTGGAAAAGACAGAGCTAAGCAGGACCCTTATTTATTATTTATTTATTTAAAATATTTATACCCCATTTTTCTTCTTTCACTCTATTGCTATTTTATATAAGGAAGAACTTGTTTTTAAAAATAGCAAAATGGCAGAGGATGGGAACAGCAGAACTTCATTCCAGCCCTTACCCACTGCTACCTGTCCCCAGTCTGCTTGGTAGGTGATCATCAGAAAAGAAAAATCCACCTTTCTGAAGCACATTTCACAAGCATTTCCATCATTGCAAATGGTGCTGGTTTAATCCTTTATGTAAGGTACCACAACTTTAATAAATGCAAAACTGATTGAAGAAGACTGCTGCTTGTGTCTGCAGAAAACAACATCACTAAAATGTTTTAGCTTCTGCACTTTCTCTTGACGGCCACACTCCCACACTTCTTATTCCTTATATTCACATGGGACTTCCTGATATTTCATATTTTAGTCCAATGGTGCTAATGTTAATGGAATCTGAGCTAAAGCTTCATGTTGGTCTGTAGCTTCTCAATAAAAATATCTGTTCACCAAGTGTTGATGTCTCAGTGTCAGAAATTCCATTAACTCTGCTGTTGCTATTTATAGACTAGAGGACTGTGTAAAAATCTGTGCATTACTAGCAGGGCTGCAGCCAGCTTTTCCTCAAAGGTGTAATTCTATCCACTCATCAGTAGCAAAGCTGCTTGATTATCAGTTCCTCTGTTCATTCCTACTTCAATGAAGGAATATTCTAGAAGCTAAATATAGCAGACATATCTCTTATAAATAAGAGCAATGTTAGTGAATTTATCCCAGGAAACAGGAAGCATAGTAATGAATACACTGGTATATACAATTTTAGCACTCGGCCATGGAACCACACTTACACAGTTTCAGAATAAGACATGTACTGAGAGCAGGCTGAGATAGGCTCTCTTGTGTGATTTAAACAAATTTAATAGCCTCCTCTGAATTCAGCACTGGCTCTTGTAGACCATAGTGCGTCATCCAGCTCTCCTATTTAGGAAGGTTGCCACACTGCCAATAGATAACAACACCGAAAACTATGTTAAACCTCTCAGTGCCCATAGGACACGGTTCTACATCTGCATATATGAACCTCCATGTGTTTCAAGGAAGAACCCCTTTTGGGAGGAAGGCCTTCTCCAAGTCCCATTACTTTCACAGTTGTGCCTGGTGGGGATATGACAGAAGGTCTCCTGAGGACTATTCCAGGGCTGTGGAGTTCCCTTCCACGGCAGCTCAATTTGGTCACTCCTTGCTCTCCTTCTGGTGATAGGCAAAGCTCTTTCTCTTCACACAGACTTTTAAGAAATAAGTAGCTGCCAAGGGTTTTTAATAGCAGATATTATACCTTGTACTTTATATAATGTATTTCCCTGTTGTTTTAAATTATTTTAACTCAGTACATTTAATACATAATGCCAAAATTGTCTTGTATAAAATTATACCAGTGCAAGCTGATGACAACAGCAGCTGCAGACTTTTATCACTCATTAAAGGTTTCCTATTCCATCTTCCTTGGTTTCAGGATCTCTTTTGACCTGGGGAAATCTGTGGGATTAGGGAGACTTTAGTGCCTGAAAGTATCTGCTGACAGTCTCAATCTCATTGATGGGATCTTCAGTGTTGATTTTGGGGAGATTAAAGGCTCCCCCTCCCATCCCCAGCCTCCCAAAGCCTTCCCCAGGCCAAAAAAGACCTTGAGTGTTGGAAAGTTGGGTGTGGTGTATGGAACAGGAAACATTTCACCAGTGAATCTTTGGTATTTGTTAATAAATTACTTTCAATTTACAGTAACCCAATGAATTAGTGGCCTTCAGAAGGTCTGCTCATTAACAGACCAAACAACTGTCTTGGGCTTCCTTTATAGAATTAATCCATCTTATATTCAGTTTTCCTCTTTTCCAGCTTCCTTCAGCTTTTCTAGTGGGCTTGTCTTCTTGTTATATGGTCAAAATATGACAGCCTCAGTTTAATCATTTTGGCTTCTAGAAAGTGTTCAGACATGATTTAATCTAACACCAAATTATTGTCTGGCACTCCATGTACGGCTCTCCTCCAACATCACATTTTGAATGAATCAATTCCCACTTCCCAGTAATTTCACCTTTTTCATATCCCTGATGCAGTCCTATTCAGCCACCACTGTTAAGCCTGAAGCCTATCTACATCAGGATCCTGTAGATCAGGACATCACTTAGCAGGGTCACATGATGCTATGTCATCCACCAACATCACAATGTCCAGCGGTAAGAAGCATGGCCACCACTTTCCAGTCCGTGACTGCTAAATGTGTTTCTTTACAAATACGTACATCCAGAAACCCATTTTTTCAAATGGTTTCATACTAGCTAAGAGTGACCTCTCTTGCTTCCAGCACTTAGTGAAGCCCTTTCCACCAGAATTTGCAAATGGTGTTACTTTTCTGGAGGGTTCTCACAATTTCCCAACCAGCATGGGCAATGACCATGGTGCCTGGAGGATAGTAGTCAGAATCCCCTCCAAGCTTTGTATACCTTCCCTCCAGGAGGGGAGGTTGAGGACACCTTCATTTGTGCGTTTTAAAAGAATTTGTCCCTTGCAAGTAAAAATCGCACCACAGAAAATGACGAAAAGTTGTGTTCATAGTGATGAACTTCATGACATTGGAAGCCTTGCCTAAAAACACGTGGCTGGTACACAAGTTGCAAATGTGTGTTTTACCCTTCTTTATTAGGATGTCCAGCATAATCAGGATGCCCAACAAAACCCAGCTCAAGTTGCCTCTATGTACAACCTGCCCTCAAGTATTGTACTGTACTGTACTTGCTGGGTTCCGTGTGCGGTGGCCTCAGGTGCCGGCCCTTCAGATCGAGACGAAGAATGCAAGACTAAGATCTGAGGTCGGTGCCCGGGGAAATGCTACATAACGCCGGAAGTCGCCTCTGGCGTGCCAGAAGAAAGCATCACAACCTCCAAGGGCGCGCTGCATCCAACAGCGAGGCGGCCTGGGGTTCAGTCTCCAGAGGTTTTGTCACTTGCTCTGCGTTGTGGGGGGATTCCCTGACGCCGGCCTCCCAAATACACGACGAATGAAGGCTTGCTCAATCCCGCGCCCCCGCCTCGGCATTGCAAGATGGCTCGGTGTTGTTGGGCTGTACGGAGCATGCGTCTAGTTCCGAACAGCCCCCCCCCCCCCTTAAAAACCAAGGGATGGTGCTCAGCCTGGATGGCAGTGACAGCAAGCTGGGGCCATCCAATGACGGCCGAGCGACCCTCCCCATGAATGGCTTTTGTGCGCGACTGGCAGGAAGAGAAAGGGAGGCCAGCAACAAGTGCTGCGCCTGGGCTGCCCGCCCGCGCTCCTGCCGGCGCCGACGCCCTAGGCTGCGCCGTGTGGGGGGCAAGGGACGCTCCGGGGCTGGAGGGACTCGGAACGGGCCGGGGAGCGGGACTGCGCGGACCGCAGCTCAGGTAATGAGGTTCCTCCTCAGGTTTGGTAGGAAGGCGAGGCGGGGGAGCAGAGGGTCGCAGGGGAGTGAGGAAAGACTTCTAATGCGGGGCTGGCTGGCTAAAGGGACCCCAAAGGGGCAGGTTCATGGGGCGTCGAGCCTTCTAGGTGGGTAGCCTCCGGGCCACTTTCGTCATGGGCGAAAAGTCTGGGGGAGAAATCGTAGGCGGCGGCGGCAGCTCCCATTTAGTGCCATATTTACATCCTCGAGAGAAAAATAAGGTTATAGCAGCTCTATTCGGCTGTGCTTAAAGCGGGAATGGACCCACCAGCCTCTCGACGTGATGACTTGTGGGCTCTTAATTGTTAGATGGGAAAAAGGGGGTTCCGGATGCAGGAGACGCCGTTTGTCATGTCGTTTGGGGGGGGCACTGAGGTTTGAAAAGCCGTGCCTGGTAGATTTCCTCGTCTCCGCAATGGATGAAAGTAAAGAAGCATCAATCATAGCCATAGATGATTACGGTAAAGGGCGGGGTGGTGGTGAGGGGAGACCAGGAAAGGTCTTCCGAAAGAGCGAAGAGGTCGCCCCATCTCCTGCAATGAGGTTCTCCCTCTCATAAGAACCAATTAAAGGTTGGGGAGAATCTCCAGCTAGACTATGACAAAAGCCCAGATGTTAAGACCTAGAACTGATGAATTCAGATGATCATTCATGGGGCATATTTATAACAGAGACCTAAACTTGTTCAATAGTCAGAAGAATCCCTTTCCTCAAGCACCTCTGGGGATTGTAGTTCTACCAATGAGGGTTAATGGCCTCTCACAGATTTTTCTATACCATCACCAAACTACAATTCCCAGGGTTCTTTGGACAAAGCCATGACAGCTAAAGCGATATTGAACTTGAGTTTTAGATCGTATTTACACTTGCCAATTTTATTGTCTATATAGCAATGTATGCAATTTTCTTGTGTCACTTTTCATAACTATGTGAAATAGGTGACATCATTCAAAGGTGATTCAAATACATAGACAGGAACTCCATACCCCTATACCTCTTGCTTTTGCCACTGTCTCCATTTCTCCTCCTCCTTCCTGTGGAGAGGGGAAAAAAGGCTAACAGCTATTATTTGAAGCAGAAAAATGGCAGAAGAGTGATGCCTATTGCTTCACCCATTGACACATTTCCACTCCAAATGTTTAATCCCATCACTTTTCTCCTTATGTTGCTGCACATTCCTTTTTAGGCTCTCAGGAATGTATTGGGCACCTCAGAAGATGGAGGGAGCAGCTTCGAAAGGCAGTTTGACACAGCAGGGAAACTCCTTTCTGCCCGAGGTGGCTAGAAGTGAGAGGGAAAAGGAGAGAAGGGATTGGTTTCCAGTTATTCTTCTTTGCATATTGTCTCAAGATATAATGGAGGAGAAGGCTTAAAACAATATAATGCAGCTCATAGCATGTAGGTAGTTAAAAAATCAGACAATTTTGATCTTCCATCTCATACAATATAAATCCACATAGTAAATCCAAAACTGCAGCCATCCATAGTTAGTGGAAAACTGAGAGCCATCAGCCAGTCTTTCTATTACCGTTGCTGAGAATAATTTTATGGAAGGGGATAGGCAAAAGCAAACAATATGGCCAGCTTTACTTATTTACAGTATGGTACTTATTTACTTATTAGGCTCAGTATAAGGTCCCCCGGTGCATCTCCTATTGCTAAATAGCTATGTTAGCTCATAACTTCCATGAAATTTATTTTATGCCAATAAAACCCACTTGCTCTTGTGATTTTGCAGACTCCTATCAGTGTCTGTTGTTAATGATGCCAGATATATATTATCACCAGTGTAAGAAGCCTTATGCCTCTGAATGCATCAGTTGCTGGGAAACAAAAAAATAGTGCTATTGTACAGTGGTTGGCCACTGTGTGAAGAGAATGATAAATCAGGTGGGTCTTTGGTTTGATTCCACATCTCTTCATCTGTTCTTCTGTTTTGTTCATATTGTCTGCCCCTATAAAGGTTTACTTGACTGCCTGTCCCTACCCTGAAAGACGAGAGGCGTGAGTAGTTGGCTAAGCCTTATCCAAACTTGTTGCGGATCAGCCACTATCTGAAGAATGCATTGTGGATGTTCCCAGCACAAAAGATTGTGAGAGAGGCTCACTTTATTTGCCTTAGCAGCCATGCAGAACTGCAGACTGCTGATTGGATGACCAGCATGTTTCTGGCAGCTGCACCATCTTGGCCTGCGCTGTTCTTCTGCTCTCAAACTCTCTTCTGTCTTCTCTTCTGCACCCCTTCCTGTTGTTGTACCTCCTGCCCTGACCAGTGTCAGTGTACCAACTACTCTGGAGCAACAGCTGTTCTTTGCAGTGCTAGCAACCTGCAAGAGATCCCAAGGGACATCCCCAAAGACACTATGTTTTTGAAGCTAGATGCGAATAAAATCACTGCCGTCCCCAACAGCACATTTAAGCATCTTGCCCACTTGCAAGAGATAGACCTCTCCAAAAATGCCATTGAGAAGATTGATTCTGCAGCATTTAAAGGGGTTGCTGATGGCCTGAGGTTGCTCGATCTCTCGGGCAACCATATACAGAGAATCCCAAAGGAAGCCCTGGCCAACTTGAATGCCATGATTCGCCTATCCAACAATCCCTGGCATTGTGAGTGTACTTTGCAGGAAGTCTTGTGGGAAGTGAAACTAGACCCAGAGTCAGTCAACGAGATTACTTGCCAAACGTCTGTGCAAGAGGAATATGCTGGGAAGCCTCTGCTCCATATCCTTGATTCCGGCATCAATTTGTGCAACATACATGAGAAGACCACTGACGTTGCCATGTTTGTTACCATGTTCAGCTGGTTTACATTGGTGATTAGCTATGTGGTTTACTATGTTCGGCACAATCAGGAAGATACAAGGAAGCACCTGGAATACCTGAAATCACTGCCGAGCACAAGGGTTCCTAAAGAAACCATCAGCACTATTCTGTAACCAGGAGAACTGACCCCAAGCTACACATCCAGTTTTCTAAAGTCAAGAACGTTGGGTGGGGTCTAGGACTTTTATTTCCTACTTCTTCTCTGAGGACTTTTCTAAGTTTTTATTTTTTGTTTTGTTTGTTTTGTTTTTTAAGAAAGCAAAATGTTTAATATAAAGTGGGGGAAACTTTGTCATTGTTATAACTGTACTAAAAATGTCCAAACCAAAGTTTCCCATCTTTTCTGCTGTGTTACCCATAGTGGAGTCCCAGCACAAACCAGACAGAGCTCTAAAAAGAGATCTGCTTTCCAGGAGAACACTGGACTGTTGAACATGAACACCAAGCATCTGCAGTCAAGACCTGATCATGAAGCTCCTTAGTGGAACCACCAAAAGATCTTGACAAGTGTGCTAATGATCTCAATTATGACTGTGGTTGACTTTTGTTTGATACTTTAAGTTAGTACCACTCTCAAGAGTTTGTTTGTTTTTAAATCTGCCCTTCCTCCAAATTCTTAACATTTTGCAAACATAATTTAACAGGATCTGTTTTCTTGTGTTGCACAAAGGGTAAATGCTTCCCTTAGGCTTGCCTACTTCAGTGCATATGGAGCCCATATCTCTTCACTCTGATTCAAACCTGTCTTCAGTGATTCCCCTGCTAAAAGAGGCATGGAAAAGAGTCAGAGAAGAAATTTGAGCAGGTTTCAGTGAATGAACACTGCTGAACAGTATATGTCCTATGAAAAGTGGAAACTTGAGAGTGAAATTGCCTATATCTAAATATTCCTGTTTCTCATATACCACCCATTCTTCATGAACTTGTTTTATGATACAGCTGGGGCTGGAGTCTGAGAAGGCGGAATCATGCTGTATGAATTGTATGTACAATACACAAAATGAATATAGCAATGGCAGCTCCCTAAATCTTTCTAGGTGATAAAAAAGCTAGGTGACAGCCAACTTCAGTGTTTGATTTTTTTAAAAAAAAGGTTATTTGATTAAGATGTAATTATGAAGGAAATGAAATAAAGTTCTAAATCACTCATAAAACTATTAAAGAATCAGAACTTCCGTTCCCATAGGTTCCCGGAGTGCGTCGCCAAGGCTTGTAACTTTTTAACCGTCTGTATTCTTGAAAAATAGGCTTCCCTTACACTCGTGTTGATAGAAATAACAACGTAATCAGAAGTGGTTTAGGTCTCTGGCTGCAGAGTCAGAGGCTGTGAGTTCAATTTCCCCCTGTGCCTCCTTGACAGGGGCTGGACCCTATGAGCCATAGGGTCACCACCAGCTCTGTAGTTCTAAGGTTAAGATTCTAAGATGAAGAAGCACAGAAGGCCAGGAGAATGGGATGGTGTCAGCTTTAGAAAGAGCAGGCTTTAGGGGCATTTTATTGGTTTTTTTTTCTTTTCAGATGATGATCTTTATTATAGAATTTGTGCACCTTTGCTGCTGATTATTTTTCAGGTGCCTGCAGTCTCTTCCTTTCTCCAGTATAGCATTTTGACTGGGAGATATCACTCAACCCACCACTCAGATTGTTCTGCCACGGTGCTGGAAAAAAATGATTCTCTTCCCAGTTAAAAGAAAGGGCTGTATAGAGTAAGGGCAAGGAACATGTGGTCCTCCAGCATTTATTGCACTGTAACACCCATCAGCCTTATCAAGCATAGCCAATAGTGGGAAGGCTATATCCATCCCTGATGCAGAATGAGATTCCATAGGGGCAGGCAGCAAGCAGCCAGTAGCAATGACACTGCTTGTGATGAGTCACACAGGTCCTTGGATTAATCTGTTAACTTTTAAAAAATGGTGGCTGTGCATCAGTGGGCTGTTCTTGCTACAGTACTGAAGTCCTAATCTATGCTGCTGTTTCATCATCATCACCGTCATTAAACTTCAGAGCTGGAAGGGATCCTCTTTAAAATATTTTTAAAAATCAGAAAAGCCATTGTCCTGAGTCTTCTGTTTCAGGGATGCCCTCTTCTTTGATATCTCTAAATGTTTTTAGGTTCAAAGTTATAGAAACATTACACTGCTTGCTTACAGCCATGGTATCTAATACACATGACACAGAAAGAAAATGAGATGGAGAAGAATCAGAAAAGGAAACAAATCCAGACACTAGTTTGTTGCTGTTGTTGTTGTCCCACACCCAGCATATTTACTGCATGGATATTATACTCTCCAGGGCACATTGTTTATGACCTAGGAAAAGAAACCCTGCTGGCTGCTGCTAAATTTATTTCTCTTCCCATTGCACATCTATGAAACATACTCCCAAATTGCTCCCACCAAGCTTACTACAAAAAGATACCAGGTTTACCCTAAGCTGAGTAAATTGGAGGGGTAGTCTGTAAAGCTGTGTTTCCCCGAAAATAAGACAGAGTATTATATTAATTTTTGCTCCAAAAACGCAGTAGGGCTTATTTTCAGGGGATGTTTTATTTTACAGTCATGCCATCTTCTGGTTGCTACAGAATGCTGCACAATGGTGGAGAGCGGGGTTTAACTTAACTGGGGCTTATTTTTGGGTTAGGGTTTATATTGCGAGCATCCTGAAAAATCATACTAGAGCTTATTTTCAGGTTACTAGGTCTTATTTTCAGGGAAACAGGATATCTATAACAATAATAATCATCATGTGCCATCAACTCAATTCTGACTTGTGGCAACCCTTTTCCTTCCAAGTATAGAACATTCAGAATTGGTTTACCATTCTCTTTTTCTGGGGGTGTCCTGGAACTGTACAACTTGACCGAGACCCAGGAGGTATGGTGGGGAACTGAACTCCTAACCAAATACATAAACCACTGAGCTATTCAGCCAGCACAAAATCAATTATCTGCTGTAAATTTGCTTGTTTGAGAATGATCACGTACTACTAGCTCTCGGAACTAAGCAGATGCTGGTTCTGTGGTATCTATCTGAAAGAACTGAATGTGGGATACATGTGATAGAGGGAGGGGGATATTTGCCAAGGAAAAATGTAGGATTAGTGGATATACAAGAATATTTGTGATAACCAGGAGTAAGGAGTAAGTTGTTAGGAGTAAGACCTGAGGCTCATGATATAGAAGTAATGACTAGATACCAGATGCTTTGTAATAGGCTTGTTTTTCTCTCCATCTCATGCAACATAGCCTACACTGAAAAACTTTTCCATGTACTGTATAATGATTTTTATTCCTAATTACCAACAAAAACTGTACTAACATACTGACACGATGCACAAGAAACTAATGATTGCCTAAAGCTGATGGGCCATACCCAGGGGGATCAATTAGTGCCAATTTTGGCTTCACTTATCTGCTTTTAGCTAATTTTTCTCCTGTGCTTGTTTCAGTCATTAGAATTCTAGATTAGATGGGATTTTGGTTTGATCTGTCAAAGGTCTTCCTATGTTCTTATACTCAAGCTGCTCTATTTTTAAAAATAACATAAAATTGAATCTGACTTCTGTACTCCAGGACTAAAGTAATGTAGAGCAGCATGGCAGGGACAGTTCGAAATGCATTTATTCCTTCATTTCACCTAGTATGGTTTTTGACTACGCTAACAGCTCTGAAGGAGTAGTGAGCCTTTGGGTTGACATGAAAATCACTCTGCTGATTTTATTGATATTTATTTCCAATGTTGCAAACATTTTCAGGATAATAAATAACTTTATCTCCACATAACAAATGTAATTGTGCATTGCATCATTTTATATGATATAAACATATTGTTTATAAACAATTATGAAATCATTTGCAACAGCAGGTAAAAGTTACTTTGAGGGCTATTCAAGGACTAACATTAAAGCAAGGAATGAAGAAGCACCAACAACTCTGGTGTGGAACTTACTACAAAGATAGCACAGGGCCATCTGATAGACTAATGGTTTCCCCAATGTCAGTATGCACTGAAATAGACAGCTGCTACTGTATAAAGGTTAGTATCCTTTTCAGAGACTAAGGGAATTCACATAGGTTTTCCCCTACTCCTGAAGACACTTGTTGCCCAACTGACTGTGCAACCAGTATCTTAACCAGTGCATGACTGGGCATGAAATAGCTAGCCTGCTGGACCATGGGAAATGCCTATACAATCACCTATCTACAATCCCTTAATGTAACACAATAATGGGTAATGTCATTAGAATATTTATTTTTGTAGTTATGCTGCAGTTCTAAGAAATATAATTGGAAAAATGCAAAAACACACATCACCCAGGAATTGGGAACAGTTTGACCCCTAGATGTTCTCAGCCTATAGTTCCCCTAATCCATTATCACTGGCTGTGACAGCTGGGGAGGGTCAGAGGCCAGCAACCTCTAGAATATCATCTCTCATCTCTGTCATAGGTAATTTTTTGGGGCAGGGTCTTTACCCTTGCCCTTGCACCTGAATAATGGATGGTGTGTGTATGGAATACACACCATGCAGTCTAGAATAACTGCTGCACTTTTTGTTATTCTGAGTGTCTGACTGACTCAGTGCTGCTCCCTTGAAATCCTAAGAGCTAGAGCCATAAATAATGTTTTAAGCTGGTTTGATAGCTACAAAGCTTTACAATAGCCAAAAAATGTCAGCTCTTTGAAGTCCCACATTCTACACAATCTCACCTTCTGAGGAACCCTTCTTCAGTTTTTTGTTGTTGTTTTTTAAACATTATCAGCTTATTGCATAAGGTCTTATGGTGATTGTGTTACAAATGGAATGGACTATGTATAAATGTGCACATCCATGCTTTTCCCATAATGCGATGCCAGCTGAGGCTTCTGTATGTATGGAATATGAAAGGATTTAGCACAAATGCTTCTATTTGTTCCATTTTTCTGATTTATAGATTAATAACCCAAAGTGTGCCCAAGGATACCTCCTGTTTCCAGTGTCTTGCTCTAATAGCAAAAACCTTCTCAACTTTATATATAAATGCTGATTACATCAGCAGTTCTTTGGGATCTGGAAGTTGTTTGGAAGTGTATACCTTGGAATAATGAATCAAAGTTACAATTAATTATTAATCTTATTGCCCAGCTGAAATCTATATTTCATGTCCACAGCAGGAACATTGCAGGAGAAAGAATTACAGTCTTCTCCCTAGTAGCCTTATACTCTGGGTAGCTGAGAGAGGCTAAGTAAGCACCTGTTCTATGGAATCCACTGCAATGTGTCCAACATTCCTCCTTCTAACCCTGAGTAGCCAGAGTATTCCTTCCCAGGTTTAAGTTTGCCTCTTGCTTGCAGGAAATCAAACCATCTATTTCCAGGTCAAAAGGTTTTCAGCTTTAGAACCCTGGACAGTGGCTCCCTTGCACTTGAATACATGAGGTATGATCCACCTGTAGTGTTGAAAGCTTCCCAGTCCCTGCAGCCAAATGTTGGAAGATGATGAACTGCTACAAAGCCTTCATATCCTTGCCATCTGCAATAGAAACAAAGAGTTACTGACTGCCCAAGTAATTCTCATCTCCACAGGATCTGATGCTGTCCTTCTTGTTACTTGGACCAATTTTATCACTGATCCTGAAAAGTTTCATATCTGGAGTTACATCGGAAAGAAGCTCCAACTTAGAGGTAACTGTTGCAGAAAACTAACATAGCTTCATACAACAATTCCATAACTATCCACATTTCAAAAGTAATGTTACAAGTATAAATTATGTCACATATGTCCATGTGAAAGTAATGTTTTCTAATTACTTTTCATAAGAGCCTTTTTAAAAGGCCTTTTCTGAAGGCATCTTGTAAAAAAATTATTGATCCTAAGATTCCCCATGTTGTAAAAGCGAGCTTCCTAAGAAACTGCTTTTACACGGAACAGAGAGGGGTCCAGGATGAACAGTTCCTACTCAGGTAAAACCGGGTGCTTTAATTTTACCCTAGGCAACTTTTCCACCCTTTCTCCCAAGTCTGCTCCGATTTTTAAATAAACAATCTCCAGTAGTTCTAGAAGATTTACTCTTCTTTATCTTATATGTAGGACCCTAAATTGGTAGCATGCGCGTGGCCTGATTAAATAAATTAATTTTAAAGTAGCCAATTAACTAGAGTAGCTTGATGGTCTATTCAAGAAGCCAACGTACAGACAAACAACCTTTTTATATTTTATTAAAAAGATCGAGATTAATTTGAAACACATTTAGATAAGCCAATCTTTACACAAATAATCATTTCCAAATTACCCCAGCCGTTACCAACAAACATTTCCTCTATAAAAACGAAAATAACAAGCAATCTAACTACATTTCTAGATAGGATTTTGTCTTACGGTTAATTAGAAAAATAGTAGCTTTTTCTCTGCTGAAATTCATGCTGCGTTCCGGCAGGCGTCCGGGCTGTGTCACCGTCCATCTCCTCTTCCTTCTCTCTTCTCCCATCTTTCTTAAATTAACAAGTTATGTCCTTGTCCGACGGAGTTTAGATAAGATAAAGGTCATCTTGCCCTTCTTGACTTTTTTTCCCTTCTGCTGAAGAAGAACTGACCTTGTACATTTTTTCTCTCTAATTAGCACCTGGACACAAGCGGATTTCCAACTTTTTTTCGTTGCTGCTCTTAAATAAATCCTATGATATACAACTCTATTCTATTTTCATAATCAAATTTATGACACGCCCCCCTTAAAGATACAAAATATAGAAGAAATTAAGGTTCTTATTTTGATACTAACTTAACATTTGATTATGAAAGGTTAACAAGACTATATGTGAACTTACAATTATCTTAACACTCAGTTACATCATCAGCGTACATTCGTGAAAGACTATCTGCCACAATGTTTAATTTTCCCGGAATATGTTGTACTTCAAAATCAAAGTCTTGCAGGGCTAGACTCCATCTTTGGTTGTGAGATTTGATTTTCTGTAACCAAACCAAAGCTCAGTGATCAGTTTGAAGAGTAAATTTACGCCCCCATAAGTAAGGTCTTAACAGATTCAATGCCCAGAAAACAGAAAGTGCCTCCTTCTCTGGTACGGCATAATGTTTTTCTCATTCTAGGAGTTTTCTTGAAAAGTAGGAGATAGGATACAGGTTCCCATCTTCCCCTTGTTGTAATAATACGGCTCCAAGGCCCAATTCTGAGGCGTCTGTTTGTAAAACAAATGGCTTGTTAAAATCTGGTGATTTTAGAATAGGTGCATCGATGGCTTTGTCCTTTAAGGCATCAAAAGCACTTTGACATTCTGGGGTCCATTGCACCTTGACAGGCTGTCTTTTCTTAGTTAGCTCAGTCAAAGGTGTAGCCAAATGACTAAAATCGGTTATGAATTTTCTGTAGTAACCAATTAAACCTAAGAATGAACGCACCTGTTTCTTTGTTTTAGGAATAGGCCAATCTTTTATAGCTAAGTACATCTCTATGTAAATACAGAAAAAGAAAACAAGTTAATTAATTTTAAACAGAAATTCAAGGTAACCATATTATATCAGCATACAATTTTTCAACGATCTGTTACATTATGTTCGATTTTTCTCCCCACATTGTTACAATCAGAATTGTTTGCAGATCTGTTTCTATACATTTTTAAACTATTTACATGATACATTATTGGTTTTTTGGACGAATTCAATATTTTCACCAGATAATTTACATTTCCTACTTTTTGTACAATTTCCCCTGGACCTTCCCAGACGACTTCCAACTTCGAAGGTCTGAGCGGGTTCAGTACCAATACCATATCACCCACTGCAAACTCTCGGTGACGGGCTTTCTTGTCATGGTAATATTTTTGTTTTGTTTGAGCCTTCAACAAATTGTCTCTAGCTAATTCTTGTACCGCTAGGAGTTTTTCTTGTAGTTTCCGGACAAAATGCACGACTGGAATCGTGCTACTTCTGATCACACCTTCCCAGTCCGATTTCAGTAGATCTAAAGGTCCTTGTAGGTTTTTCCCAAACACTACCTCACTCGGTGAAAAACCTCCAAGAGAAACATGGGGTGCACTTCGGTATGCGAATAACACAAAAAGTAATAGTTCGTCCCAAATGTTTCCGTATTCTTGTACTAAGGTTTTGATCATTCTTAACAAAGTTTTTTGTCCTCTTTCCACCATTCCATGAGATTCTGGATGATAAGGGACACTAAAGTTCAATTTAATTCCGCTGATTTCACAAATTCAATTCATCAATTCACTTTTGAAAGCACCGGCTTGGTCACAAATAATTTGAGTAGGTACCCCTATTCGAGAGCATAAGTCCACCACAACTCGAGCAATCGTTTGAGCCGAAAGGTTGCTGATTGCGTATGCCTCGATCCATCTACTGGCTTGACATATGAACGAGATAATGTATTTTTTCTTGAACTTTGTTGGCACAAAAGGTCCTAGTACCTCCATTTGAAGATATTGGAATACTTGATCTGGGATTTCTGTCAGTTGCATTTCTGCCTTTGTACTGTCGGTCTGTTTCCCCGTTCTCTGACAATAATCACAGGAATTAACATAGTCCTTGACGTTTTTGGAAATGCCGGGCCAATAAAAATGCTGCGAAATCCTACTTAAAGTTTTTTGGATTCCAAGATGTCCGCTACTTGGACTATCGTGGGCAAGTTGCAGAATTCTTTCTCTATACCTCTGTGGAATCACTAGTTGTTGTATTGGTTCCGCCTGTTCATTTGATTTGGGAAAATATTCTTGGTACAATAGTCCATTTTCTCCCCACAGAAAGGTTACTTTTTGTTGTACCGGTTGTACCGCGTAACTGTTGGCTTGAGACCTCAAAGAATCCAATGTAGGGTCTTCCATCTGTTTTCGTTTGAATTCCTCTGATCCCATTGGTACAAGTAGATCCTCTGGTTCAGTTTTTATCTCGGTTGTACTATCCGGTTCGTCTGCAAGGGGTTGATGTTGCGTTACATGTCCATCTGAATGCTCCTCAGAGTTATCTTCAGTTGGGACTTGCTCTATTGCTTTGCTTCGCGCACGTGTCGCTGCTTGTATGGAATCTGATTTTAAAGTGCGTTGGTGGTTAAGAAATGCTAGATCGTTTCCTAACAAAAAATAAGGCTTGCCTTCGTGTACTAATAGGTATTTGGCACCTTTCCAATTTTTGTAGCTTAGTTGCACATACACAAGTGGTACGAATCGCTCGATTACTTCCCCGGATCCATATGTTTTCACTGGACATCTCAGGTTGTTCAAAATTAGTGCCGGATCCACAAACCGTTTGTTAACAGAAGAAATGTCCGCGGCGGTATCTCGAGAGGCCTTTATAGTCATATCTCCTGAAGCAAAATGTAGAGTCACGGGTTCTGAAAAACTTTGCAACGACCAATAAAACTGCTCTTCAGGTAGAATACTACTGGGATCTATCACCGAAAATTTCTCCCCTGAGGCTGTCTGTTGATTTACTGTCATTGAGACTTGAGTTACCCGTAAGCCCATTATCCTTGGCACAATCCTTGGTTGATTAATGACTTGCGGTTCTTCTGGTATTTCTTCTGGTATTTCTAGTGGTGTTGCACTGAGATAATTCACTTTAGGGGTCGTTGGCTTGAATTTCCGTGGAGTGGGTATGGGTGCCTGCTGGAATCTCCATGGTACAGGTACCAGTGTTTTGCCAACTGGCTTCCCGTCTTGGTTAGCTGATACGGACAGTCTTGGACAATCCTTCTTTAAATGGGCTCCTCCGCATTGGAAACAAGCCAGGGGTGACCTAGTCTGGCTAGGGCCCATGCTTCTGCATTCCCCAGCTAAGGACCGTCTTGGTTCTGGAACCACTGTCTTCTTGGCTTCAGATTGGCTCTGCCATCTGGGCACTTCTGGAATAGGCTTAACTCTGGTGGTAGTTTCACTCCTCTTAAAGGAAATCATTTCATCATCTTCCTGGTAATCAGACAGGTTTCCACTATCCATGCTCCCTAAAGAGCCTCTGGCCTGCTCTTCCTCAGCAATCTTCCTCTGCAAAAGATTCAATTTCATCTTGTGGTATTCCCTTGCCTTTCTCTGACTAGTGGAGTGGGCTTCAAACCATTGTCTTTGGTTCTCCATGAAATCTGCCATCATCAGGGTAAACTGCTCCTGCAGCTTTAAACCTCCGTCCCTTTGATCTGCGGGACTGCTGCTAGCATGTGCTCCTGCTCCTGCTGACCTCTGGTCATCAACAAGAATTTCCTGTGTTAGCAGATCCTCCTGAGTTGGAACTTGTTCCGCCCCAGTGTACTGCTGTGCCCTTCTCGGCCTTACTTGAGGCTTAGATACATCTGGATTCTCTGACCTCAGCCTTTGGGCATCTTCTGTAAATTTTGTAACTGCACTTCTCATATGGAATTCCTTGGGTATTTGTAAAGAACTACTAATAGTTCTTGGTCTGGCTCCACTCTGCAGTAGAGTACTGTGCTCCATTGCTTCCAAAATTTCTTTATCCACACTTAATTCAGGCAGTGAAGAACGTCTGCTAAAAGCCATTTTTTTTCCTGCTCTCTCCCTGCAGCCTTAGCCGAAGCACTTATCTCCGGGAGAAGCTATAAAACAATAAAACTGTCAGCTTGACAGATACAGTGGGGTCTCAACTTATGAACTTAATCCGTATTGGAAGGCAGTTCTCAGGTCGAAAAGTTCGTAAGTTGAATCTTCATTTCCCATAGGAATGCATTGAAAACCATTTAATCCGTATCTGCTCTTTTCGTCCATAGAAACTAATGGGAAGCTGCTATTCTGCCTTCTGCCACTAGAGGGGGATATTTTTTTTCTATTTTCCTTTTAACCTAGGATGACTTAGCTTTTAAAAAAAGGGGAAAAAAGAGTTCGTAACTCGAATGTAAGTTCGCAAGTCAAGTCCATATATTCCTATGAGAGCGGTTCGTAAGTCGAGACCCCACTGTACTACTTTTTCCTCCAGGAATCTGTCCATTAGGTTCTGGCTTAGGGCAGGAATTTTTCCTTTTAAAACTATATTTTTAATTATTTTTAATTTCTTTTACTATCCTGGTTGGCTCCTTATAGACTCATGCTACTTCAACAACCAAAAACAATTTTTGCCACTCTGTCACCTTGATGACTCGAGCTGGCACTTTTTCACAGCAAAATGCCTGTTCCCACAGAACACTTAAACCACTGGCAGAATCTCTCCTTGCATCACTTAGCCTGAGCCTTTGCATAGGAGTTTTTCCCCAGTCAAAACAATTACTAACTTTCCTCTGGTCATTTATTTAGCAGCGTGTATCTGCCTGCTCACCCGTCTGCCTCCATAAAACAATTACCAGCGCTATTTAGCCCTTGAGCAAAGCGCGTGTTTATGATCCCATGTGCCACCATGGCGTAAACATGGCACATGAATTATATCCCACCGCGGCCACCATGTCGTAAAAGCGAGCTTCCTAAGAAACTGCTTTTACACGGAACAGAGAGGGGTCCAGGATGAACAGTTCCTACTCAGGTAAAACCGGGTGCTTTAATTTTACCCTAGGCAACTTTTCCACCCTTTCTCCCAAGTCTGCTCCAATTTTTAAATAAACAATCTCCAGTAGTTCTAGAAGATTTACTCTTCTTTATCTTATATGTAGGACCCTAAATTGGTAGCATGCGCGTGGCCTGATTAAATAAATTAATTTTAAAGTAGCCAATTAACTAGAGTAGCTTGATGGTCTATTCAAGAAGCCAACGTACAGACAAACAGCCTTTTTATATTTTATTAAAAAGATCGAGATTAATTTGAAACACATTTAGATAAGCCAATCTTTACACAAATAATCATTTCCAAATTACCCCAACCGTTACCAACAAACATTTCCTCTATAAAAACGAAAATAACAAGCAATCTAACTACATTTCTAGATAGGATTTTGTCTTACGGTTAATTAGAAAAATAGTAGCTTTTTCTCTGCTGAAATTCATGCTGCGTTCCGGCAGGCGTCCGGGCTGTGTCACTGTCCATCTCCTCTTCCTTCTCTCTTCTCCCATCTTTCTTAAATTAACAAGTTATGTCCTTGTCCGACGGAGTTTAGATAAGATAAAGGTCATCTTGCCCTTCTTGACTTTTTTTTTCTTCTGCTGAAGAAGAACTGACCTTGTACATTTTTTCTCTCTAATTAGCACCTGGATACAAGCGGATTTCTAGCTTTTTCGTTGCTGCTCTTAAATAAATCCTATGATATACAACTCTATTCTATTTTCATAATCAAATTTATGACACCCCCAAACACAAAATAAAAGCCAAAAAAGAAAAAGAATGTATAAAGCAATGTAACAAATCAATGTGGTCACTAGATGGCAAAGAATCATGGACTTTTACATGATGACTATAAAGAAAGGCATTTGAAATGTAGATTTGTCACAGAATGTTAACATTTCCTTGGATTGGAAGGGTTACCAATGAAGAAGTTCCAAAGGGAATGAACAAAGACAAAAAAAATCCTAAAATACGTAACATATGGAAGACTAAGTTACTTTTGATCATGTAATAGGAAACAAACACCATATCCTATCTGGAAAATAAGAGTAATTGCATAAGCATTTTCCTGCTCTAGCAGGCCCTCTGCTGTGCAACTGATCACCGACCAGTTGTGTGACCCATCTCACCATCAGCATGAAACTGGGCATGCAGAGGAGAGCCTGCTGGGAGGGGTATATTTAAGTGATTGCCCTTCTGTGTAAGTACAGAATCATTAATGAAAAGTATAATAAATGGGCAAGGAAATGCAGGAAAGCAAAGAACATCTTGACTGAATGAATTGCTTGGTGGACTATAATGAGTTACAGAACAAATTATTTTTTAAAAGGAACTTTCTAAGCTCTGAGAAAGCCCCCTTTGGTGCAAACTCCGAGAGCCTACATATAGATATTGCGAGTACTTCTCATATCTATACAGTATTTGTAGAAATGGCTTTCATGTAAACCAGCCTCCTGACCTTGGATCCACAGATGTTGTTAGCCTATAGGTTTCATCATCCCAGATTATTGTTCATACTCGCTGGAGAGGACAAGTGATGCAATAGTCTAACATCATCTTGGGTGAGCCAATGCTGGGAAAGACTGTCTTAAATGTTAAACTTTCAGGTACAGGTTCCAAGACAGAGCCTGCTACTGTTGTATTTCAATAACTCAGGAGGAAAGGAATATGTGCCAAGAGCATGAATTGTAGCTCATACGTTGTGAAGGGAAGTGCAACTGACTACACTGGGAAAGAGGAATGAATTGAACCTCTTTTCCAGAATGCAGACTTCCCCTCCTTTAGGTGAACAGCGTACACCTTGAGGACTGAAGAATATGTGAATAGGTTTATTGAAAAAAAGTTTTTTTTAAAAAAAAAAATGTTTTTTAAAATGTTTTCATTATTTCCAGGTTAGGGGAAAATAAATCAGGAAAGTTATGTCTGAAGTGACATGAACAGTTAATAAGAAATGTTTCTCTATTGTGTTCACACGTGCATTGTTCACTCAATTTATCAGATGGTAACAATCACGCATTTTGAACCAGTCTTTAGTTAATGATTTGAACGAGTGACACTCGAGACGTCTGCATTGTAAACCATGCAGAGAGTGCTTTAGCACTATGAGGCAGTACATGAATTGAAACAATAACAACAACTTACCTGTAAATAATACTGTTTACCGAGTAGGTCATACCATCAAATGAATTTGCCACCACCAAAAAGTTATCTTGTCCTACAGAAAAGAACTCCCAATCTAGAGCACTGCAGCAGAAACCAACCAAAAGAGAGAGATTGTATCAGTCCCAGAATACCTAGTAAATATATCATTTTTCCTCTTAATATTTAGAACAAAATAATGAGATATTTTAAAAGTATATATCATTTTTCAAAATCACAATTCCAGAAAAATGAGTATTCCTGTTTTATCATATGTTTGTACCAGCAATAACAATTTTGGGAAATAGTCCAGAATGCACTCTTAGAATCTGAAAAAGAGTCAAAACAATCCGGAACATTTGGACAAACTGTATTCCTCCCTCCCTCCACTAGAATGACACTATGTTGGTGGTGGTTTGAGCAATGTACAAAACAGGACACCTGTAGGTAAGAATGTCTTGAAACTTGACAAACAGCTGTGCAGTGATGTTGAGCTCATAGATGGAAGAATTGATAGTGTGGTAGCTGTTTGGGGCAACAGATCTGCTATCGTAACTATGGCTATTTGCTACAGCGAGGAAAACTCTGTCTCTGATGTGGAAGACCTCCCAGTCAGCAGCACCAAAAGTCTAGGCAAAAAGAGAAACATTTCAGAAAAAGAGCAGCAACCATGAACATATCCCAAAACATATCCCCAAATCAATTTTAATTGAGAACACATGGATGCATGTGTATTTTTTAAAAAATAAAACCACAAACCTATCTGTGTATTCAACAGTTGTGTTCCCCTGGAAATATTGCTAGGAAAATATCTGGCAAATGGTTCTTTCAGTGAAAAAATAATGATGATGATGCCTCAGCCTGCCATTCCCAAATAACCTATATATTGTGTGGATGTTTAGTAAACAAAAGTTCTGCAATACCCAATTAGCAACTAATCAACATTAGAAATGGATGTATCTCAGGGTCAAGTCACAAGTGAAGAGAAATTACTGAATTTTCTTTCCAGGCACACAGTTCCTTCAAAGCACTACAGCATGAACAATCTGACTTGCAAAAGATGCCTTGTTTACCTTTCAATGACCAACACAAAACAATAACTTAAACTGCACAATTCTGAATGAGGCAAGCTCATGCTAAAATAAGCAACCATCTTTTATCATTTTGGAAATACAGTATGTGTTTCTAATTATGTGATAACTTGGTTCTTGTTTCACACTTAAATATTAGTACACATTCCACATGAGCAAATATAGATTAAGCAATACCCATAGTTTGCACACAAATAGATTTATATAGTATTTGCTGAACATGCACACTGGGGTTATTTCAGAGACGCTGGGATGGCATTCCAATTGAACTATTTAAAATCTTAAAAGAGGACGTTGTTAAGGTGCTACACTCAATATGCCAGCAAGTTTGGAAAACTCAGCAGTAGCCAGAGGATTGGAAAAGATCAGTCTACATCCCAATCCCAAAAAAGGGCAGTGCCAAAGAAGGCTCCAACAACCGTACAATTGCACTCATTTCACATGCTAGCAAGGTTATGCTCAAAATCCTCCAAGGTAGGCTTCAGCAGTATGTGGACCGAGAACTCCAAGAAATACAAGCTGGATTTCGAAGGGACAGAGGAACTAGAGACCAAATTGCTAACATGCACTGGATTATGGAGAAAGCCAGAGAGTTCCAGAAAAACATCTACTTTTACTTCATTGACTATGCAAAAGCCTTTGACTGTGTGGACCACAGCAAACTATGACAAATCCTCAAAGAAATGGGAGTGCCTCACCACCTTATCTATCTCCTGAGAAACCTATATGTGGGACAGGAAGCAACAGTTAGAACTGGATATGGAACAACTGATTGGTTCAAAATTGGGAAAGGAGTACGACAAGGCTGCATATTGTCCCCCTGCTTATTGAACTTATATGCAGAATACATCATGCGGAAAGCTGGACTGGAGGAATCCCAAACTGGAACTAAGATTGCCGGAAGAACTATCAACAACCTCAGATATGCAGATGATACCATTTTGATGGCAGAAAGTGATGAGGAATTAAAGAACCTCTTAATGAAGGTGAAAGAGGAGAGCGCAAAAATGGTCTGAAGCTCAGCATCAAAAAATTTAAGATCATGGCCACTGGCCCCATTACCTCCTGGGAAATAGAAGGGGAATATATGGAGACAGTGACAGATTTTACTTTCTTCGGCTCCATGATCACTGCAGATGGTGACAGCAGCCACAAAATTAAAAGACGCCTGCTTCTTGGGAGGAAAGCGATGACAAACTTCAGCAGCATCTTAAAAAGCAGAGACATCGCCTTGCCAACAAAGGTCTGCATAGTCAAAGCTATGTTTTTTCCAGTAGCGATGTATGGAAGCGAGAGCTGGACCATAAAGAAGGCTGACTGCTAAAGAATTGATGCTTTTGAATTGTGGTGCTGGAGGAGACTCTTGAGAGTCCCCTGGACTGCAAAGAGAACAAACCTATCCATTCTGAAGGAAATCAACCCTGAGTGCTCACTGGAAGGACAGATCCTGAAGGTGAGGCTCCAATATTTTGGGAATCTCATGAGAAGAGAAGACTCCCTGGAAAAGACCCTGATGTTGGGAAAGTGTGAGGGCAAGAGGAGAAGGGGACGTCAGAGGATGAGATGTTTGGACAGTGTAATCAAAGCTAACAACATGAATTTGACCAAACTCTGGGAGGCAGTGGAAGACAGGAGGTCCTGGCGTGCTCTGGTCCATGGGGTCACAAAGAGTTGGACACGACTTAACAACTAAACAAGAACAAAAAGGAATAAGACAGAAGTAGCAGCAGAAAACAAAGGGAGGATTACCACAAGACACAGAGAGAATGAGAACAAGACAAATGTGTGTGAAGCTCCCACAACATTTAATGAATAAAGCTGGGAGATGGCATGAGAAAATCCTGGTCGGGAAGCATTTGAACACTGCCAACTTCTAAATGATATTTAAGGTGTGCATTTTCTGTCATGCACCACTTTTTCAACAAGAATGAATGTGCTCTCTTTTGTTACGGATCCTAACAAAATATATATTTGAAATGTTTATATTTCCTGCTACCATGTTAAAAATGATATTACTGGTCTGCATCAATACAAAAAACATTAATAATGACAAAAAATAAAATAAAATACCCATCGTCATTTGTTTGCCTTTTCCAGTCCCCTTTGGTGAGATAGACCTGGACACTACCATGAAAATGGTCAGCACATACAGTCAAAAACCTTTTATGGTGTGATTCAAAGCAAGGAGTGAGGGTGCAGATTCCCATCCAAATTAGAGATGCACACCTTCATCTGCACTTTACTGGGGCAACGGACAACATATTGGAGGATATGTATTCATGTCTGATGCACATTATTTATTTATTTATTTATTTATTTATTTATTTATTTATTTATTTATTTATTTATTTATTTATTTATTTATATCCCACCTATCTGGTCGGATTAGGACTACTCTAGGCGGCTAACAACATAAAATAATACAATACATATATATAAAATAATTTTTGCACAGCAGAAACATTAAACAAGATGGAAAAAACAATAGGAAAGGGAAAGAAAAAGGGCATCAGGAATTATCTGATGGGAAGGCCTGCCGAAACATCCATGTTTTTAATTGATTTTTAAAGATACCCAGCGAGGGAGCCATGCGAATCTCAGGAGGTAGGTTGTTCCAGAGGCGAGGAGCCACCGCCGAGAAGGCCCCATTTCTTGACTTTTCCTTCTGGGCCTCCCTCAGCGTTAGGCTCCTCAGCCTCACCTCCTGGCTCGCACGAGTGACACGGGTAGATCTTGGTGGGAGTAGGCGTTCCGCCAAGTATCGAGGCCCTAAACTGTTTAGTGCTTTGTATGTAAGCATCAACACTTTGAAGTCAATACAGAACCGGATGGGCAGCCAATGCAATGCGACCAGAGTGGGCGAAATATGTTGGTATTTTTTCACTCCATTAAGTAGTCTGGCTGCCGCATTCTGCACCTATTATGGATGGTGGTTGTGGAAAACAATGGCAGACACTAGCTGTTGAATTTTTTAAATACAAGTAGGCATTTCTGGGAACATACTGTTCTGCACATGTAGATTCCCTTGCCTGTGTGTAATGCCCTCTAATGCCAGCCTTCAGTTATAGAAGGCAAATCCATTTATGTGGAATTATTTATTTATGTGAACCATCTTTGTGACCAACCAGGATCCGCAAGGCAAAATCAAACTGAACAACTTTAAAACAATTCTAAATAAAACACATGCTGAAGAAAGAAAACAACAATATTTGAAGCACACCAGAGAGGAAAATTAATCTCTGCTTAAAGTCTATCAAAAACTAAATAGAGTTTTTAAAGAGGATGATTTTTAAAAAAGAAAAGAAAAATAAAATGAGTAAATAATTCTAAACCTAAAATAAGATGGGGCCAATCCAACCTTCTTAAGGAGGAATTTCCACAGTTTCAGTACTGCTATAGAAAAGGCTCTGTACCTTATTCCCATGAGTTTAGTCTCTTTTGGTGATGGGACATACTGCAAGGATAGGAAGGAATCCTGCCTGAAACCCTGCCAGTTAAGAGTAATTGACTACAGGACTCCATATATGGCATCTTCTTGTATTCCTATGTTCCTAATTGGTTTTCTTCTTGCTGTGTCTTACCAAGATTGATTGGAAGAGCTGAAAAGCTCCATTGAGCCAAATGTAGATGTGAGAGTAGATCTTAGTGGATGTTCCATTAAATGTGTTGGCCACCACCAGGAAGGAATAGGGCCCAACGCTGAAAAATTCCCAGTCATAGGCTCCTGAGGTAGGAATTGTCTGGTTGGCTTCAAAAAGCCCTGTTCTTGAGTTCCACTTGTATATGACACTGTCTATATTGTGGTTATCCCCTAGGGAAGAATAAGAAGAGAACAACATATATGGAAATAGCGTTAAAAGATGGCATAGCACGATAACATGGAAGATATTTAGGCAAAAGGATGAAATTGACTTCATCTATTCTAGACTGAGTGGGTGGTTCTTTTTTCCAATGAGGACAGATAAGTCAGAGCTTTTTGGAAGAATGGGGCAATTCCACTATCATGTATTTGGCTGAAAAGATGCCAACGATTTGATTCATCTAAAAAGATTTCCTCAATGCACAGCATGTTATGCTGGACTGTAGTTGAGCATTACCTGAATAAACTGGCACTATGTTAGAGGTCATCCCCTCTCCCCTATCCTTTCCTTTTCTGGCTGGTATCCTTGCCCAAGCTACATAATCCTCCCAAAGAAGGGAATGGCAAACTACTTTTAAGAATTTACTACATAGAAAATTCTGGAATGGGTAGCTATCAGTGAGAATTGACTTGATGGCATATAACTGTCATTATAAAGAGAAGACAAGAAGCTTTCTAAGACTAAATAGAGTTTAACTCAGAGGGGACTCTCTTTGGTTTAAATCATGACTTGTTCAAATCGTGATTTATGATCCTGATTTGATTGGTAACCATAGTTCAAACCAGCCTTTCCCAATTAAATGTCCTTCAGTTGTCTTGGAGTAATTAGTATAACTTTTATTTTACAAGTGAAAGTAAGCACATATAGCAGTTCTTTCTAGAGGAAATATGCTAACAAATTCCATTGGTTATAGTTTTGGAAGAGGTAACCATGTTAGTCCGTGTAAGTAAATCAAGTAAAATCCAAAGGAAAAACAAAACAAAACAAAAAAGGGGGGGAGAGAAAAACAAGTGGCACCTTGAAGACTATTATATTTTAATGTAAGCTTTCATGGATCACTGTCCACTTTTTCGGACATATGGAATAAAAATGAAATATAGGATGAAATACCAAATTCACAAATCCACAGGGTGGCAGTATGTGGCCACCATTTCATGGACACTGCCTTCCTCAAAGCTCATTGTCCAAAAGTAATAATGGATCTTGAAAACCCATCGGAAGATTCCACTCCAGTTCAAAGCAGTCTTGAAGCATACTGAACAAATTCCGGGAATATACTGATATATGTACTAGTCACAGTGGCTATATACTACCCTCCAGGATCAGAGGCACAATGCCACTACATATTAATAACCTGGGAACAACAATGGTAAATGCCTTCACACTCTGCTTGTGAGCATCTAACAAGTATCTTATCAGCCATTTTAGGAAATAAGACAATGAACTAGTTAGGCCTTTGGTATGATTCAGAGGAAGCTCACATCCCCACTAGGGCCCATTGTTCTTCTTAATTTAAACGTAGATAACTAAAACTACAAGTCAGGTTTCCAACAAAGATGTATATGCTGACCAGTCTACTGATTCATCTCAGTCCAGGCCTAGTGTCTGTAAGCATCCTTCAGTCTTGAAAAACTTACTGTCAAGGGTAGGTTTTTCTGGGCACCTGCCAAGGCTCACATCCTAGTAAGGGACCCTTGCTGCCCTGCAGTCTCCTTAGATTTTCTTATCACTATGGCTTTTTGTTCACTTGCCCTTTTGTAGAGTATTAGCAGAAAGGAGAGCCAGAAGAGAAGCAACAGCTTCTGATTGGAATTGCAGATTGGACTGAATGAGATAGAGGGCAAGAAAATGAACAATGAAAGGCTTTAGCAGGAAAGTGGATTCCTAAAGGCATTCTGCCTGCCCACATGCTATAACACAGGGATCCCCAACCCCTGGCCCACAGCCCAGTGCCAGTCTGTGGGCTTTGCAAGGACAGATCTCCCACACACACACACATGGTGGGCATGGCGGCTCGCGTGCATGCACAGGCGTGTTCGTGGATAGTTGTGGCGTGTTCGTGGGTGGACATGGCGCGCTTGCATGCATGCATGCCCCACTCGCCCACGGGTGCACCATGCCCATCCGCAAGTGTGCCCCACTCACCCACGCATACATGCAAGTGCACCACGCCTGTCCACAAACATGCCACACCCACCCATGAACATGCTACACCCACTCATGAGTGCAAGGGGGCCCTGTGCCCACTGCACACAGATCCCGCCTCCCCAACTGGTCCATGGTTCGGAAAAGGTTGGGGACCACTGCTATAACACCCCCACACCCAAATGTGGAGATGGCATATAAGGCATTAAATGTCCTTTTAAAAGCAGGCTTACAACATCTTCATTAGAGGTTTTTAAAGAAAGTTTTGATGGCATCTGTCAGCAATGCTTCAGCTGTGGTCAATATCCCTTTTCTAAAATCCAACAATCAGTATTGACATAAAGCTGACATATAGCAAAAACAAAACACCCCCCCCCCATTTTAAAACTATATCCCATAATAATTTATCAGCAGTCTTGGGACTCGGTGTGGGGGTAGGACAGGAATGTGAGATTATCACAAATCATAGTTCTGGAGAGACAACATTTAAGGCATCACTGAACAGTATAAAGCAGTCACCATCCCCTGAGACATAAGTTCATGGAACCATAGAGTCATAGAATAATGAAGTTGGAAGAGGCCTACAAGGCCATCGAGTCCAACCCACTGCTCAGTGCAGAAATACAAATCAAAGGAGATCGGCCAGGTGGTTGTCTAAATTTCTCTTGAATTCCTCCGATGTTTGGAGCACTCACCACCTCTCAAGGTAATTGATTCCATTGCCATACTGCTCTAACAGTTAGGAAGTTTTTCCTGACATTCAGCCGAAATCTGACTTCCTGTAACATTGGCCCATCAGTAAGAGGTAGGCTTGCATGTTCAGAGACAAGAGAGAAAGAGGGAGAAAATGGGGTGTGGGGGGGGGAGAGAAGAAAGGAAAAGTTGTAACATGCCTGTCTGACTTTCCTAGAGATGGGGAATTTTGGTTCTTTATATGTTTCAAGCCTACAACTTCCATGGCCTTTTATCATTGCCTATGGTAGGTGGGTAAACCAAAATTTCTGGAGAGACAAAGGTAACCCATCCCTGGTCTATTTGCCCTCACGGTATAGATAACAGCAGGGTGCAAATCCAGCCAATAAATAACAGGCCTTCATCTATCAAATGCAGCCTTTTCTCAATCACAGTTCTGGAAGTTACAGTTGTTACAGTTACAGGCGTTAACACTTGTCATGGAGCTACTAGATGCATGAAATCTGTGTTAGAACTGTCATGGTTATTACGACAGTCAAGTGCCGAAAAGAGGGGGTTTCCACATGCTTATTAGTATGATAATACATTAGCTTCTAGAAACCTTTTCTGTGATTAGCCACTGCCAGAAAGACCTCTCCATCAATGACAAATGACTCCCAATCCCTTGCGCCATGTGTGGTGATCCTTTGGTACACGATGAATTTTTCTTTTCTGTAGTTCCACTTGTAAATTACAGAAAACTCCTGCCCTATTTCATCCCCTTCAAAATTAGCCACTGCGAGGAAGATCTGAAAAACAGGAAGCTGCAATCACTCAGTTTGCTGACCAGTCAAGAGCACACATTCCCCTAAGGCAGACGTACCTTCTTTGCAACAAACTAAAAGTGATGCCTGGGGTTAGTGACATCCATTCCTTTTCTTGTCTATGGTACAACAGTGTCATAGATCACATTTTTAAAAATTCTTCTACCCCATCAGGATTCCCTGACTGGGAATATAGGTTGCAAACATGACCTTTCAAATCAAAGGATAACATTTACACCATAGTAATATAGTAATATAGTAATATAGGGGACGTGGTGGTGCTGTGGGCTAAACCGCAGAAGCCTTTGTGTGCTGCAGGGTCAGAACAAGCAGTTGTAAGATCGAATCCACGCAACAGAGTGAGCGCCTGTCGCTTGTCCCAGCTCCCGCCAAACTAGCAGTGCGAAAGCATGCAAATGCAAGTAGATAAATAGGGACCACCTCGGTGGGAAGGTAACAGCGTTCCGTGTCTAAGTCGCACTGGCCATGTGACCACGGAAGATTGTCTTCGGACAAATGCTGTCTCTATGGCTTGGAAACGGGGATGAGCACCACCCCCTAGAGTCGAACACGACTGGACAAAAATTGTCAAGGGGAACCTTTACCTTTACCTTTTTACTATAGTGAAATTTTACCAGTGTTTCAAGTGTAGTATATGTATAGTATATGTATAGTATATAGCCTAGGTCTGGAGCCAAGTTTCTCCCTTTATGACTTAAGCTGCTAATCAAACACTGGTGTGCTTATGGTACATAGTACATGGTATGTATGTATGTATGTATGTATGTATGTATGTATGTATGTATGTATGTATGTATGTATGTATGTATGTACGTATGTATGTATGATGTACGTACATACGTACGTACGTACGTACGTACATATCTATCGATCAATCGATCGTTGGTAGGTCACCTTTCTCCCAGTGAGTGGACCCAAGGCAGCTCACAATGTTAAAACAAGTAAACCTAAAAAAACCTAATAAATTAGGGATAAAAATTTTTTTACAGAATTAAACTTCTTTTGCACAATCCACTGTTACGGTAAACGGAAGTGTTCATATTCTGTCTAACGTTCTTTTAAGATAGCACAAGGCATCCCTGGGGATCATGTCCATCTGCCTCTTCCTCAGATCATGTGCATTTAATCTATGAGCTAAAACATCCCAGATGGGATCACCCCTGGTGGCACTGAATTCTGAAACTCACCAGCTTAACCAAAAGCTCCTTTTCATTTCATAAGAGTTATTTATCCTGTCAAAATGCCTTCCACATGGAATTCTTCCAAATTCAAGAGATTGTGAAAAGAAATACTTTACTGTTAAGTTCCTTAGCCTTCCAGCTATTCCTGCCTTACTTCCTCACATTTCTCTTTCTCTCTTTGGGGGCAGGGGGGATTGTTTTTTGGGGAAAATAAGAAAAAAATAAACATCAGATGTTTACATCTAAGCTGGATTTTTAAATTTTAAAATAGACTTTTAAAAAATGCAAATACTATGATTCCTTTAAATAATGCTTAGGCTATAACAAAGGCTAATCTAAATATACATTGGCCAAACAGTTCATTTCTCAACTGAAGCAGTGCCTCTCCAAGTATACGTTGAGCCAATTCACATGTGGTGATAAACCGGAGCTTCAAAATGTTACTTTTTGACCACATCTCCAGGAATCTGCTGGCTGGGGATTCTGGAAACTGTAGACCATAAATTAAAATTTCCAGGCTCTGGGTTGCACTATGTCTACTTCACATGTCTGTGAGGTCAGACATTAGAACATAGGGAGGAAATGTGAGAAAATAAATACAATAAGGCCACAATGTGCAAGGTTAGAAAGGCTTTGTTGGGTTTTGCTGGCAACAGTTCCTTGCTTCTGAAAAGCTGCAGTTGCAGCTGTCTGTTTAACCATGTAAAGGACTAAGTCTACTATTCTAATTGCTACACTTCTCTAATTCCTTTTAACAGTTAGCATACACAGACTAGACTTCCCCAACCTGTTGTCTTCTAGACATGTTCTGCCACAATTCCCATCATCCCCATTCACCATCCCTTATTGCTGTTCTGAGAATGACAGGATGACACCAGCTTTGAGAAGTCAGCCACAGACTTTGACTATATCTGATAAGAGTCCTACCTATGAAAATTCATAGTACAATACATTTCATACAGCTTGTCTACACTGGCATATAGATCGTTATATGAATCACTGTTGGCAATATTTGGATCAGAAAAAAAGACCATATCCACATGTGTTTCTACTTAGAACAATCCACTCTTCCCTTTTAAGAGCTGTTGCACACCTTTCTGGCACAGGACTAGGGTATGTATTCTTTTTGGCATGATTCAGTGCTATCAAAAATATATCTTTGAACTTGTCCACACTTGAAAATTTGGTATAATCTGGTCCATGCTTTAAAAATTCTTGTCTTATTTCAACTCTCACTTGAGCAATCCTTCTATCCATACTGGAGATGGTGCTACGGCTCCTCTTCTCTCATGCCACAGGTCCACACAGAGCAAGGTTTACCCAGTTTATTCATAAGTAATTTTACTCAGTTTACTCATGACTAAGGAAACAACAGCAGTTAGGGACAGCTGCAATACAAGGAGAAAACATTGGAGTGAAGGTGAAATGAAGGTATACCTATTCATTAGTAAATTGGTCTCACAATCACCAATGTGGACGGAAGGGGCACTCAAGTGAGAGTTAAAACAGATCACACCTAAGATAAAAAACTTTTGAGAACAAACTGGATTGTTCCAAGGTCCCCAGTGTGGACAGGCCCATACTCTCCAACATGCCCCAAGACTCATCATTATTTTTGCTGTTACAGAGAGGAACAGGGTTATTTTTCTAGATGTTGACTGGGATCCGAGAGAGTGTGCATAATGCTTTTCTATAGTGTGCCTCCTAAAACCTCCAGATCTCAAGGCACAATGTGCAAAAAATAGTTGGGAGTGTAAGAAAAACAGAGCCTTCCAAGGTGATGATAAAACGGGGTCATGTTTTCTGAGCATCCCTTGTCCTTTATTTATCTGAGGTATTTATAGGCTTCTCTTCAGCAAATGCCTTTCAGAACTGCTTATAACACACTCATAAATATTGTAATTAAAATAATATATAAAGTGCAATAAAATGAGACATAGCAGAGCAAAAATGCAAAATGGGAGCCAAATTCAAAGAGCTCTCACTTGGTCACCTCAAGAAGCTGCAGTTCGATGTATATTTACTTAGGAGAAACCCCAGTGGAAATAATAAGATAGTCTTCTAAGTAGAAACACTTACTACTGCTTTCTGACATGAATCCCCAGACTATTTAGTTCTTCTAAAAAGGCTGTGCTCTGAATTCTTTCTTTGGTGTCCTCTAGGGCTAGGGATCATGTCCTGCAGCTTCCATTGTGTCTGTCCAGAACAATAAGGAAGGCCTGTTCAGTAATGGCTCCCAAATGCTTGAATTACTTTTAAATACCGCCATGGCTCTTTCTACTCACGTTATGGTTCAGCTTTGTTAATTTAACAGCGTATCAAACAGCACTTGGGGAAAATTACAATTTACCTTTTTTCCAATAGTGAAAAAATTCCAGGATTCAGCTTGATAGGTGGGAATATTTTGGTAAGCCACAAATTTCTCATCAGTCCATTTGTAGATGGTTGAGCCAGGAGGAGTATAACGATTAGCAGTAGCTGCAAAGAGTCCTACTTTGGGGATGACAAAGATCTCAATCCCCTTGGTTTCAGAATTTGTAACTAAATTCTGATATTCTTCCACATAGTCCAATCTTTCTTCAACTGGATAGTAGCAAGACAGCAGAGGAAATCAGGAAATGAATGGTAAAAATGGTGATTTTTAAAAATTTTTGCATTTGTATGCTTTAAACATATGAGTTGAATTCTTGTATATACTTTAAAAGCAAATTTTACCAATCTGTGCCAATTCAATAGGTAGAGCTATTCCAAGCATGAAGCAAGAATGCTGTACCTACCCACCAATTATATATCTATATGAACAATGAATACCTTCAGAAAAATAAGTGAGAATCATAATCCAGAAATAATATGACTGAAAACATGGAGAATCAGATATGTTTTTAAGAGATTAGCATTCAAAGCCTTGAACTTGAGTGAAGAAATCAAACAAATTCATTTTTTTTCACATATTCAGTTTTTTAAACTCTCAGGTTCTTTTCAGTAGAAACATATGCACATGTTAGAAAACTCTTTTAAAAATGAACAGGAGCAAAATTATTTCTCATCAACTAACAAAGATATTCTGATAAAATGATTATCCCAAAGAACAAGTACTCCTAAAACTGCATTCTGCCCTCTCACAAATTGTTTCTTGGTTCTAGTACGTATACACACTGAGTATGTTTCCAAAATGGACTTCCTACCCCTACTTCATTCAGAAGTCCTGGCCTTCCAAAATTAGGTTTTTCAGCCACTCCACTCACATCCCATTAAGTTGCTTTAAAACATGGTTGGATACAGCAAATCCTTAGCCTGTCTAATATAGAGACAGACTAATATAGTCTGTCTCTATATTAGCAAAGAAAGTTGAGGAGCACTGTATACCTTAGTTTCTACTATTTAGTGTACATCTTTGGCCAGACTGTCACTCCAATGATGATGATGATGATGATGATGATGATGATGATGATGATGATGATGATGATGATGATGATGATGATGATGATAATAATAATAATAATAATAATAATAATAATAATAATAATAATAATAATAATAATAATAATAATAATAATAATAATAATAATAATAATAATAGCATATTAACTTTCATGATTTTCTACAAAATCTCCTAGAAATGGACCTTTACTTCTGATCTGAGAATGTTCTAAGAAGTCTTTCCTTCACTCCACTTTGCACAATTCTCAACAAATGGAACTGTCATACACATCTCACTTCTGAATGGTGAGAAATTTCAGGGATTTCAAGTGATGACTTAAGTTTTAATCTTGTCAGAAGGAAATCACTGGAGACTTAAGCTCAAACTTCACATTTAGGAACTGAGCAGCTTTATTTGATAGAAGCTGTCACCTTCTCCTAGTGCAAGGTTCTCTCACCTTTGTACCTTGCAAATTCACTTTTGTTCATTTATGATTGGTAACTCTGAGTCTGATTGCTCAGACATGTATCTCTGAGAATATCCAGTCCCTAGAAGACATGCTATCATATTATGATACAAGCTGAGTATTTTGTCTAGTTTGACACACAAAAGCAGCAGAAGGAGAAACAGAGGTGATTACCAAAGCTTGAAAATGTTACAGTTGTAGACTGGGAGTAGGGTTTTTCTTGGAATAACAGTTCAACTGTAATTCCCGAACTGGGGAATTCTGGGATGTACTGAAAAATAATATTGGCCAGAATTCTGTTGGGGCCTGGTCTGTGTAATCATATAAGCTGCTGTGGCAAATTACTGCTAACTAATCAGTTATTGCTTGCATTTGTGGTCACATGCCAAACTGTACAGCTGGCGCATAACCAGAAATGAAACTGGAAAGTAATTAATTCACTGTCTTAATTTATGTAATGACACTTATGGTGGCAAAAATCCCCAACAAGATTCTGGCTGTTTCCTAATTAAGGTATTTGATTTAGCTTGCATGTATTTTGGCTTCATTACAATACGTTATAAGGCAAAAATTGGGACGCCGTGGCCTATGGGCTAGAAACTGCCTGTGGGAGGTCCCAGTTCAGCAACCCCACCTCTGTTCAGGGAAGCAGGTAAGATATTTTTCCTCTTCCCTCCCAAAGTTTTCAGGAACAAGACTGATTCTCTGCTAACAGTCCTAATACTTATTTCCATTGTAGAGTCAATGCTTTTAAATGTACCAAACCACCACTCCCAAAAAGTGTTTACCTTGTAGCATGGAAATCCACTCACTCCCATTACACAGATACAATCCTTTCTGAGCAGCATTGAACCAGAACTGGCCACTCTCACTCTTGGTGCAAGGAGGGCGGGACCCTAAAGTCACCTTCATGTCTGTTTCTGAACAATAAGGACAAAAAACATCAAAAGCCTAAAACAGTGCTCTAGTGCCATAACAAATGCCACTTCATTACATCCTGTATGTATTACATTGCACAAAATCGCAATGTTATCCTCTCTCTATCTTTCTCTCAGACACACACATACACACACGTTACAACACTGTCTTCAAATGCAGAATGCCATATATATATATAATACATTTTGGATTTTTAAAATTTGTTTGTTTGTTCGTTTGTTCACTTTGTAACTCATCACAGCACTACTCTGGGTGAGTTACAACTCATAAAATAGAAAACAAAAAAAGAAACAGAAATATTAAAATATTAAAAATAACAAATTATTTTGAACAAACATGGAAAAATAGTGGATGGAGAAAACAAATTTGTTTTCTCTTTCTCAGTTTGAATGCTCTTCTATCCATTGGGCTACATCTGGGTTACAGTAGACCAACTGAAACTCATGAGGCAAATACTGTAGTCCAGTATGGTTTTTCTCCTGCTTAGTTTGCAAATTGACAGGTATGATATTCTCAGGAAAAAGATTCTTAAATTTAGTATAGTTATCTTGGCTACCAGAGTCATACTAATCTACTATATCTGTACAAATCTTCTACTTGGCTTAAGATTAAATGGGTAATAAATTGTGTGATACATAAGTGTATTCAGGTGGTTCCGGTAATAGTAACTGCATTCTTGTTTTCTTAATCAAAGTGGAAGGCTCTTTTTTTTACTGAGGTGGTAGAAACATTGATGTGAGAGAAGGCAATGCTACCTCATTTTAAATGTGGTATAATGAATTTTGCTTAACATCTCAGGTCATTGAGCACACATCACTCCATAATTTCTAAACCATTGACAATCATATTAACTTAACTCTGTACAATAACCTGAAGGGTGATTTGAATGGGATATTTAATTTCTTAGAATCATGTTTGTTGCAGAATTCACATGGACCTACAAGTTAGATATTCCAGGACATTGGCCAGAATCCTATTGGTTAGTTATGTTGCTGTAAGTGCCATGGTTAAAACTGCAGTGGTGAAATGCCACTAGTTAATGAGTTGCTGCTTGTTTCCTCCCAGCAGGCACCAACTCTGTGATTACTGTATAACAAAGGATAATAGTGGCAACCCGTTAATTAGTGGCAATTTACCACTGCAGTTACCACCAACATTAAATGACCAATAGGATTTGATACATCTTCTCTTATATGAAGATTATCTTCACATAGGAAAATGAAATCTGGAGTACAAACCTGTGGGATTAACCTTCTGTTTTTCTGGTGAAGATGATTAGCAGGCCCTCCCCAAATAACAAGACTAAGCACAAACCATCACAAGACTGGTTAAGTACTCTGAGGCAACAAGAAATTAAACAGAAGCGTTCTTAACAATAAGCACAAAATTCTTTTTTCCCCCTTTCAGTTTGTGGCTTTGATTCTGATTACCACATTTTCTTTGTCACCACACACCTTTGTGCATGTACACTCACACAAAACATACCTAATCTCACCATCAACTCTGTCTACATTTCAGTTTTTTTGTCATAAAATAAACAATGACATGGTCTTCCTAGAAACTTATATTGTGGGACTCCTGGTTCCTTGCAAATTACCCTACAGAGTTTCCCCAGAGTTCCATTTTGTGCTGTTTAACATCTACATCAGGAATTCCCAGTGGTGGATTTTGTTATGTGAATGTCTACTCCCAGAAGTCCCAGCCAATGGCAAACAGTTATATTTCTCCTTTTCAAATCCTGATGAAACTGTGAGCCAAAAGAAAAATGGGCAGCTTCACTATTAAAGGTGGAGCTAGCTTAGGCAGTAAAATATGTGTGATTTTCCAATGAAATTTTTCACAGCACTGGAAACTGCAAATTAGCATGCTTTTGTTTTATAATTAGCATCAAGAGGAAACAAAGAACTCTGTTTGCCTGCTGATTTCACAAACAAAATAAGTTTGATATGTCTCTGGAGGTATTGGTGTGCTCTCATGTGCAATTATAAAGCTGCCTGTGCATTTCTTTTAGCCCTCTGGATTTGCCAACAAGTAACTGGCAAGCAAACAGATGCTTCAGTCCAGGTAGCATGCCATTGGTGAGAGGAGATACAAAGGACAACAAGCAGGGACAGGAAACATACCATTTTCCAGCTGTTGATTGGACTGCAAGTCCCCTCAACCAGCATAGCCAATTGTGAGCAATGATGGGACTTGTAGTCCAGCAACATGTAGAGGACTGAAGGTTCCCTATTCCTGACCTAGAACTTGTCTGCATGGACTGAACTTTTCTTATAAAGACACACTGTCTTGAAATAGAACTTGGAAAAAGTATTTTTGAATTACATCTTCCAGTATGCCTTGAACAGCACAGCTATTGGCAGTTGTGCTCCAAAAAAGGAACTTTTTGAAACTCTGGAACTGCCTTGATTATAGGTGCACTATCAACTCTTTGGGAATGAAGACAGCATTGTTCTCTCCTCAACTTTATTCTAACCCAGGCTGATGAACCGATCCAAAAATTGTTTCCTTTTACTGACCATAAGGGTATTTCAGCAGCCCATTGCCCTCTGGTTTCACAGGGAGCTCCTGCAGAATTTGCGGGATGGAAAGTACTGCTAGATTAAGGTTTTTGCCAGTGCACATCCGTGAGGTAGCATCAGATCCTGGTAATATGACTAGCTGCCTTAACAGGCCCTGAAAAGAGAGGAAGAAAAACATGAGCATCAGGATCATTATAGTTAGGAACAATAGTCAGCTGGGTGGGTTTGCTCAGCATTGCATTTAGATAAAAATAAAAGATGATAGGACTCATGACTACCTGCAAACTACCCTCCCCCCGACTTTGAAACCAAGGCTTCTGACAGTGCAACTGTACTAGGAAAAATGTGGGAAATGATACAGATTTGCGGTGGGCTTTTTTGCATTTCTTCCATTGATCACATGATTAAAAAAAAACCACTGTTCCCACACACATTCAGGGAGCAGAGAGTCAATAAAACTTTTCTAATTTTTAAAACAGCTTTGTTGTTGTTTAGTCATTAAGTCATGTCAGACCCTTTGTGACCCCATGGACCAGAGCACACCGGGACCTCCAGTCTTCCACTGCTTCCCGGAGTTTGGTCAAATTCATGTTGGTAGCTTCAAGGACACTGTCCATCCATCTCGTCCTCTGTTATCCCCTTCTCCTCTTGCCATCACACTTTCCCAACATCAGGGTCTTTTTCAGGGAGTCTTCTCTTCTCATGAGATTCCCAAAATATTGAAGCCTCAGCTTCAGCATCTGTCCTTCAAGTGAACACTCAGGGTTGATTTCCTTCAGAATGGATAGGTTTGTTCTCTTTGCAGTCCAGGGGACTCTCAAGAGTCTCCTCCAGTACCACAATTCAAAGGCATCAATTATTTGGCGATCAGCTTTCTTTATGGTCCAGCTCTCACTTCCATACATCGCTACTGGAAAAACCATAGCTTTGACTATGCGGACCTTTGTTGGCAAGGCGATGTCTCTGCTTTTTAAGATGCTGCTGAGGTTTGTCATCGCTTTCCTTCCAAGAAGCAGGCGTCTTTTAATTTAGTGGGTGCTGTCACCACCTGCAGTGATCATGGAGCCGAAGAAAGTAAAATCTGTCACTGCCTCCGTATCTTCCCCTTCTATTTACCAGGAGGTGAGGGAAGCAGTGGCCATGATCTTAATTTTTTTGATGTTGAGCTTCAGAACATTTTTGGCACTCTCCTCCTTCACCCTCATTAAGATGTTCTTTAAGTCCTCCTCACTTTCTGCCATCAGAGTGATATCATCTGGACATCTGAGGTTGTTGATATTTCTTCCGGCAATCTTAATTCCGGCTTGGGATTCATCCAGTCCAGTTTCGCATGATGTATTCTGCATATAAGTTAAATAAGCAGGGAGACAATATTCAGCCTTGTTGTACTCCTTTCCCAATTTTGAACCAATCAGTGGTTCCATATCCAGTTCTAACTGTTGCTTCCTGTCCCATGTATAGGTTTCTCAGGAGATGGATAAGGTGGTCAGCCACTCCAATTTCTTTAAGGACTTGTCATAGTTTGCTGTGGTCCACACAGTCAAAGGCTTTTCCATAGTCAATGAAGTAGAAGTAGATGTTTTTCTGGAACTCACTGGCTTTCTCCATAATCCAGTGCATGTTAGCAATTTGGTCTCGAGTTCCTCTGCCCCTTCGAAATCCAGCTTGTATTTCTGGGAGTTTTCGGTCCATATACTGCTGAAGCCTACCTTGGAGGATTTTGAGCATAACCTTGCTAGCATGTGAAATGAGTGCAATTGTACGGTTGTTGGAGCCTTCTTTGGTACTGCCCTTTTTTGGGATTGGGATGTAGATTGATCTTTTCCAATCCTCTGGCCACTGCTGAGTTTTCCAAGGTGAGTGTAGCACCTTAACAGCGTTATCTTCTAAGATTTTAAATAGTTCAACTGGAATGCCATCACCTCCACTGGCCTTGTTGTTAGCCATGCTTTCTAAGGCCCACTTGACTTCACTCTCCAGGATGTCTGGCTCAAGGTCAGGAACCACACTATCGGAGCTGTCCGGGATATCCAGATCTTTCTGGTATAATTCCTCTGTGTATTCATGCCACCTCTTCTTGATGTCTTCTGCTTCTGTGAGGTCCCTGCCATTTTTGTCCTTTATCATGTCCATCTTTGCACAAAATGTTCCCTTAATATCTCCAATTTTCTTTAACAGTTCCCTGATTTTTCCCTTTCTATTATTTTCCTCTATTTCTTTGCTTTGTTCATTTAAGAAGCCCCTCTTGTCTCTCCTTGCTATTCTTTGGAAGTCAGCATTCAATTTTCTGTAAGTTTCCCTATCTCCCTTGCATTTTGTTTCCCTTCTCTTCTCTGCTATTTCTAAGGCCTCGTTGGACAGCCACTTTGCTTTCTTGCATTTTCTTTTCTTTGGAACGGTTTTTGTTCCTGCCTCCTGTACAATGTTTCGAGCCTCCATCCATAGTTCCTCAGGCACTCTGTCCACCAGATCTAGTTCCTTAAATCTATTCTTCACTTTAAACAGCTAAGGGCAAGCAAAAGCCTCTCTCTTTTTCTCTGGTTTCTTAACAGCTTAGGGATGGCACATGAAGCCTCCTTCTGTTAGAACAAGCCCACGATTCGATTACCAATAAAAGTGTTGTTAAAATGCAACGCTCTTTCCGTTCTCTCTCTCTCTCCTTCTTTTGTTTGAGAGTAGCAAAACTCACAGGGCTGACTATAGCCCCTATCGTGATTTCCAAAAGCATTTAGCTGCTATATACAAAGAAAATAAAAAGACATTATCAACTGGAGACTGCTCCAGAGTTTAAAAGGGTGCTTCTCTGTAACATATTGAAATAATGATTACAGGCAAGACTCTTCTTTTTAAAACATCTTGGTGCCAGTGCTAGGAACACAAGAAAAAAAGCTAATGGGAGGTAGAAACAAGAGGAGGGAAGGCTTGTTTACTGTTTATTGGTAAGTTCCCTTGTAACCACACCTCCTACAGGCCTTTAATAGAGCTACAAAAAGCTACAGTCAAGACTTTCCTCTTCTCTCCCTGTGTCTCCAGTTGATGTTAACAGACTCAGGGAGACCCAAAATCACAGGTGTGATTTCACATCTAGTGAATGTACGTGAATTCTCATTTCCTTCACTGTGTAGTTGCACCCTGGTAAGGTGGATTGAAACTAATCGTGGAACTACTCTTCACATGATCATAGGCACCCAAATCTGATTCCTCCATGTGTTTATAGGCTGAAAATCATCACTAAAAATAGATTCTGAGGGTAAGCAATCAGGATCCAGGTCTCAATCTTCAATAAATGAAGTCCTGTATCTGCACTTCCCTGTATTCTTTGCAAATAAATTCATGATGGCTAAACAAATATGATAGCATATTATTATGATATGAACTATTGTTAATTATTGTTATGCTATTAGTGTACACATAGAGGGCAATATTCAAGAAATACTGAGGAAAGGAAGTAGCAATTTCATTTCTGCTAGCCTGATCTTTTTGACAGAGTGTGGCCAAATTATTATCTTACAGTGCAGATGTGGCTCTAAACCATTTCATGGACCAGAATTTTAGGCCATCAAGAAACAACTGACATTAGATTGAATTTGCAAGAATGTTTTCAAACAACAGGAGTTGACGCCAGGGCTGGCTCAAGACAATTTGCAGGCTGAGGGAAAAACACTTCCACTGTTCAACGTACAGAAATCAGTCAAACTGGCAGTTCAATTTTACTTTAGTTCTAGCTGTACATGGGGACAGAAGGGTTTGGTGCATGGAGAAAACGCTCCTCTTACTCCAGCGCCTCCCTACCACTTCTCTGCCCATAGCATCTGCTGTCTGAGGTACTCTCCTCACACTACCTAACGAGAACAGCCCTAATTTACTTTCATATTAATTCCAGTTGATATACTTTACTTCTGTAATACATGTACTCTTAGTTTGGTGGGAATTAACTAAAACCAGAGAATGTGGTGGGAATTAACTATAACCAGAGAATGTGGAAGCAATAATAATTATTACATGCCATTGAGTCATTTTGAATTTATGACAATCCTTCCCAGGTTTTTCTAGTTACAGAGTACTCTGAAGTGGTTTACTGTTCCCTTTTTATAGGCGCGCTCTGTGTAGCTTGCCCATGGCCACACAGGTTGGCTCTTCTCCTACACAGTGGGGAATCAAACTTCTGACTTCTCAGTACTGTACTTCATAGCTCACTGACCTGTCCAGCTAGGCAGTGTCGAAGCTGCTGAGAACTGAAAAGGCAGGTTCAGATACAAAGAAAATACCCTTATTCCCTTAACCTAAGGAACTTGTTGTATACATAAGGTCTCCATCTAGCCACCCTCACAGACATGCTTAATGAGGACAGAAGAGACAGGTTATTTTGCTAGCTGGTCTCGCTCTTTGGTGCTCCCTACCATGACAAACCAGGCTGTCCCCATCCATGTGGTCCTTCAATCAAAGATCTTTCTTTTGCGGCTTTTAGTATATAACTGCTTGGGTTTTTATATGGTTTGTAAGTGATTTCTCTTCAGTAGTTTCAAGCTGTAATATGCTTAATATGCTCCTTTCCTGGTTTTAAGAGGCTGCTGAAGATGCTTTTGTTTCAAGAGACCTTCAAAAGCAGCCTCTTTTGACTTTTCCTCTCCTGCTCCTCCTCTCCAATGCCTTGCGCCATCAGGGTCCTGCCGATCTTTCAGGCATTTTATTCATTTTTTTGTTTTATGTAAACCACCCAGAATAGTCCTGTGCATTAATGGGATGGCATATAAATAAATAAATAAATAAATAAATAAATAAATAAATAAATAAATAAATAAAGAAAGAAAGAAAGAAAGAAAGAAAGAAAGAAAGAAAGAAAGAAAGAAAGAAAAGGGGTTGAATATTGTAATTTGGTGCATTTTTATCTGCTTCAATAGTTGTTTTCTTATATTCTTTTAAATCACTTTGGGGGAAAGCAGAGTATTAAATGTACAAATAAGATACATCATAGAGGAAAAAACAAGCATCAGAGAAGAGATCTGAGTGGAAGAAAGTGTTTATGGTCTGTATATATGACTGAATGTTATCTACTCCAAATGTATTTACTTGCTTATTTGTTGCATTGCATCCTGTATTTCCTCCAAGCTTAAGACTGAGGTATAGGATTCTCTGACTCTCTTTCCTTATTCCTTATCCCTGTAAATTAAAAGTGACTGGCCCAAGGTCAACCACCACAAAGCTTCATGTCTCAGGGAAAACTTGAGCCTGGATTTCCTATGTCATGTTCCAACACTCTAACCACTGCATGCAATGGCCTTCCAGACTTCCTACTCCATATCCTAAGAGTTTCTGGGTGGGAAGAGGAAGAGAGGGGATATGTGTGTGGAAATTAAAATTATGAAAATCAGGATTACATTCAAGGAAACAGTGTGAAATGGGCGCAAAGGTCTGGAGTGAGGGGTTCCACATCTATGAGGAAAAGGGATCACTGTTCCAACTTGGCTCCATCTGTGCCACACACATCATATGGATGAGCCCATAGAAGGTATGTTCAGAGCAGGGCAAAAAAAAAAAAGAAGTGGTGAGGAGCCTGGAAACCAAGTCTTATGAGGAAAATGTGAAGAAACTGGGTATGTTTTAACCTAAAGAAGAGATTATTGGGAGGCCATATGACAGCTAACTCTAAAAACTTGAAAATCATACATGAGATGGATGAACGAAGAAAGTGGTTTTCTGTTGCTGTGGTCTTCAGGTGAGGAGAATATGGCCATGCAGCTGTTGTTCATCCATTACCATTGCCTGGTTAGAATGGGGAAGGGGATGATACAGAGGTAAATGTCAAGATGGGATTGGGCTCTTGGGCAATCCTGATTTTCTATAAGTGGACCATTTGCAGAATGCTGCTCTGTTAGACCATGTCCCCCCTTCTTCAAAGAAATAATTTGTCCAGCCATGAGGGTGCTTTCATCTTGGTCTTCAGCATACTTGCATAAAAAGAAGCCAGCTCTAGGGGATTCAATAATCAACTCTAGGTTTTTAAAAACTTGTTTAATACTGAATGGATTTCTTGGAACAATTTAAAAAAATCCTTCTTATCATGAACATCCTGAATGATTACTCCAGCTCATAGCCAGAAGCTCCAGTTACTAGTCTGACACACTTTGCTAACATAATTAACACAAATTTCTACATTTTCTGAAGACTGATCAGTTGTAGTCTAAAACAGAACAAGGTGGACATGATGTCTCCTGATCTTCCAAAATAGTGTTCCTATATGTACAGTATGTGGTGTGTCCAGGAGTAAATAGAGTATAGTGGTTATTTTCCCCACAACTCTCATTGACCTAGAAAAACACCATAGAACTTTGGGGTATGTAACCTGATTCCTTCCTGCTGTGGAGTCTCTCTGAAATTAATAGTATCTTAGAAATGATTTCCTAACCCACATCTTCCTATTCTCTCCTCAGAGCCAATTCTAGCACTCCCATAATACACCTTATCTGGCCACCCATCCTGAGCCCACACCCATCACCCTCGGTGCAAATAGTTTAGCTTTTCACTGTATTTAAGTTCGTGATGTATGCTGCAGGCTGTTTTGTCATGAATTCAATTTAATAAATCATCAGTAAATGCAAGATGAAAATTGGTATAAATGACTTCATCTAATGTCTTTTTCTTTTCCTCTTAGCTCTACCTGTTACTGAAATTGCTCTGTCTGAGCAATCCAAACTCAGAGATATGCTAAACGTAGTGGGTTTCAAATAGGCAGAAGCCTCTTGTGCTGGCACCACCTCTTGTGGTGGCTGGTATCAGATCTAAACCAAATCTAAGCCAGAACCAGATCCCTCTTAGCCCAGAGTTACTATCTCTATGCTGGCACAAATTTCCAGCATCTCCAGCCTGGGAGTTATTTGGATTCAGCTCTGCCTCGACGAACGTAATGGCAGCTCAGCCAAACCTCAGCGATTTGAGCTAATTAAGATTGAGTCAGCAAACTTTCCAGTGAAACATGTTTAAAAAGAAAATGAGAGGTTCCTGATGTTTAACGAAAGGTTGTTGCTCTTTAAGTGTCACAAAAAGGCATACTTTGCAAGCTAACACTGAAAGAAGGTGAAGCATTTTGTCATGAGGTGTGTTTTCTTAGGCAAAAAGAACCTGGTGGCATGAAAACAGTTTTACTAGGTGAGAAAACAGAATTATATCTGAATCAGAATTCCCAGTTCTGGAGAGCTTCAGCTCACTGTTTCCAAGTTGCCTAAGAACCAAATAGTGCACATTTTCCAGTATTAAATCAATAATTATCTTACCTATTGTCAGCTTCAAAACGAACTAAGAGAGGGCCATCTTCCACATGCATCCCTTCTTCTATGTTTCCCATTCTTTTGAAGTAATTACCAAACAGAGGGCTTTTGTAGTTCTTCTGGCACCTGACATGCTACAAGCTTCCCCTGAGAAGCTTGCCTGGCACTGACTTTAATATTCTTTAACATCAAGCAAATACTTCACTTCTTAGTCAAGTCTCCCAGTGTGCCAGTTGATTTTAATCTATAACAATTACTTCTAGTTTTTACCACTCAGAATTTTTATTTTTCTGCCATTGTTACTTGATACACTGTTTTTCAATATATGAGTGCCTCCTGCAATGAAGTGCAGGATAAGAAGACATAGCGAGTTTACCAGCTGTGCGAGTTCAGCAGCAGGGCAAGGAAGCCAGGGCCGCAGATACTGCCTGTCACTTCCCTCAAGAGGAGGTTTGGAAAGCTCTAAACAAATACGAGCATGGAGCCAGACAGACAGCAGTGGGTTGAGGGCTATCCTGTGTTTTGCACCAAGTGTCATATGTACGACTATATGCCTCTTGGGCAAAAGTCATGGGTGTATCCTCATTGTAAGGAGCTCCAGGAACTCAGGGAATGGGTTTCCTCCCTTGAGGTCTTGTTTGTGGACCGGAAGAAGCAGAGTCAAAGAGTGAGGGGGCGCAGTAAGACTTCCAGAGAGCTTCAGGCATCGTCTCACCTTTAGACAAGCAGCTCCTCAGCTGCTGGGATTTGAAGTCTCCAGGCTGAAGGATGTCAATCTGGACAAGAGCGAAACCACCCCCTGGGGGGGACCCCTTCTTCAGCTGATGGGCCCGTATCCAGTTGCATTGAGGATACTCGTGGGGATGGGGAAAGGGGGCTTCTGGTAGTGTGTGATTTGATTGTCAGGAACATAGAGCAAGGGGTGTGTGACGGTTGTGAGGACCACATGGTGACTTGCAGCTGTGTATGCATGTGCCCCCAAGCCAGCCACCCAGTACCTATGGCACCATGAGCTTCAGGAAGTTGCTCACCCTTGATTAAACTGGCATAATATAATTTCCACCTTTCCCAGGCTGTCTTGTGAACTCTATTTCTCAGATCTCTAAATAGGAGTTATTTGCACCCCTACCACACCACAGTTCTCAAGAGTGCTTGGAGGAAGCCAGGACAATAAAGTGGTATAAAATTGATAATCCAGCAGAATCTAGTCATTGTTTGCTGAACAGGTAGAATAACCTCCTCAACAAAGTCAAATATCAAAAATGATACTCACTGTAAAGAAACCTTTCCTCCTTCTCCTGCTTCCTACATAAAAGCGAGATCCTCTCACAGTTAAGGATGTGGGGAAAACAGCATCCATAATCCTAAAGTAGATGAAAATGAGAGCATATGTGAATCTGATCGGCTACAGTCATCACCATCATGACTAACAGCACAGACAAAGAAACAGTTAAACAGGGATGTACAAAGTACAGCCTTCCAGATGCTCTTGGACTGCAAATCCCAGCAACCCTAACCTACACTGCCAATGATTTGGAATGCTGGGAGCTGTAGCCTACTTTATGGTTAGATTAATAGCAGAGGTACACATGAACTGTCTGTGGAAGGTTTTCAGCTGAGCTAAGCTTCAGAAACCTACAAATGCTTCAGCAAACTGCTAGGTCTTACTCTGCTGTGGCGCTTCCTTCTTCCCAATCTCTGGAAATGCCTGCAATCTCCTTCCCTGTACTGTATTGGTTACCACAGTAATATTACTTCAACGACAAGATGCTTCTCAATGCAAGTGTTAAAAGAAGACTTCTTAGGGGCAGCCCCCTCAGTGCAGTACTTGCATGTATTTGTCCTTCACAACAAACACTGTTTTTTTAAAAAATGCTTCCTTAAATGTAAATAAATCACCTATTCTCCTTGCCTGCCATGAAAGATGGAGGGGTCCTGTGTGATGTTGCACTTTGACTTCTTTGGTTACTCACTGTCAGAGGTGTAATGACACTCTCAGTCTTGGAATGTGTTCAGGTGAGGGTTTCATCACATCATTGCCCCACCTCTTTCATTATTATTTTTTACAAGAGTTTAGTCAATTTACAATTTTACAATTGTTTTCCACACCTAACCCCCCTTGTTTTTTACCGAGCTTTGTCCATCTTTTTTCCCAACTGGAGCATATCCATTAAAGAGAAAAAGACAAGCTAGCTGCACAGCACATTCGGATTGCTAGTGAGAAGCCCCTCAAAAGCCTGACTAGATTATAAGGCCCTGCCAGGATTCTGTTTGGATGTGGAAGAGGTTGGTGGTTTTACTGCATTTTCTGAGGGAAACCTTTGCTCTTTATGTGAGAGGGACTCTTGCCCATTGACCAAAGCTTTCAGAGTTCCCATTTCTGGAGGGTGCTAGATCCCACACAGCCCCATCCCAGGGATAGTGGTGGTAGTAAAATTACCCCTGAACTGTATGTGCTTCACGTACACATCTGTGGGGATGCTGCAGTCCACAGTGAGTGAGAAGGAGCCTCTGGATACTGCCAGTACCAGAGTGTGCCACTGATTATCTGCCAGAAAAACATCTCGGAAAGTGACCCGGGTCTCCCAGCCATTAGAGAGCTCTCTGCTCCAGAAAAGGAAATGGAGTTTATTCCAGGAATATCGGAGTCCAAGCAGCAGGGAGTCACTGTTTTCCTCCAAAACCGTAAAGATGTACTCATTTCTCTGAAAACATAAATAAGTGCATTAGCTTCAACGGTTCATTTCAACATCCTTGACCACTAGCTTGTGACTTGCTGAGATTATATTAAAAACAGATTAATCCCAAAATGTTTGTGGGGGCAGCAGGGAACAGGATTTATTTTAGAACACTATTTGTGGATGTAATGGGCTCAAGGCTTGGAAATAATACTTTGCAAGTAACAAATGTTAACACTGCCCATTCCATTTTTTTGAAGTAGTGAGGGCATAATGATATTATTCCTGTAAATAACAATCGACTGTTAACTTTCTCCACACAACAAATGATTTTTACTCATTCTTTTAAAAATGTAATAAATGAATAGGAAAGCCTTTAGGGGATTTTTGCCTTTTAAAAATTTATTTTGGCAATTAAAAAAAATCAGAATCAACAGGTTACGCAGAGTCAGGTTCTGTGAGAGGGGTGACCTAGAAAATCATCTGTAATACCACAGGCCATTTTCTAGGCCTTACTGCTTATGGCGTCCCTCTGGGCCAAACATTTGGGAAGAGGGACTGGAAGGCTATGCAGCAGCAGCTCATCAGAATGGCATGGACCTTCCCAGAGCAAGAAAAACATAAATGATGATCTGCTATCTGAACTGCTGCCTCACTTCACTTAATAACAGAGCTGCCCTGCTTAGTGGGCACAGTTTCTGTCCCTGGGTGCATTGCTGTTACATATATCTCAACTGAACTACCTGCCTCACAATGCCTAATGCTAAGGACAGCCTTTTTTCCTTTTTTTCCTTTTTTGTTTTTTGTTTTATTTACTTTTCCTAATTCTTGGTGATTGCAGATGATCAGACTGTTCAGGGATTAAATGCAATTGGTCCCAATATACCCTGTTCACTGAAGCATAGATCACATGGTGAATCGCTCTCTTATGCAGTGCAATCCTATACATTTCTAAACAGCAGTAAGCGCCATTGAATTCAATGTTACTCACCCAGGTGTGTATAGGATTGCAGCCTTTATCTACTTACACCTGTGGGAAGAAAGTTGTCATGTGAAGAGAGGATCAGCATGTGAATGGATTAATAGGTTGCCTTTTTTGCTTTCTGTTTGCCCAGTTGTATCAGTACATGGCTAATATCATTGCAAATTAACTCCAGATATTCATATATATGGATCCCAGTACAGTTCATAATGTGAGACACATAAAAAGTTTCCCAAATCAATGTAAGTACTAAATTCACCAGCAATGGCTTCATCAGTGTGTATGTCCTCCTCCTCCACTATGAAATCCACCACACTCTTACCTTGGATTGCATGTGGAAAGCTTTCATGGTGAACACAATGGAAAATTCCTCTGGGAAGAGATCACAATAAATGAAAATCCGCGATGCTGGGAAACTGAGGAAGCGAGGGCGTAATGCAGAGAAGTGGAAGCCACGAGCACCTTGGATTTGAATCATTCGTATCCCACTCTTTGCCCCATTCATGGGAAGCACTTCAGAGAGAATATCCAAGGGATGCAGATCTATTCCAGAGAAAGTACAAAGCCATGTTATACTCAAGCTACAGTAAGACAGCAGGTTTGTTACTGCAGTGGTCCCCAACCTTGGGCCTCCAGATGTTCTTGGACTTCAACTCCCAGAAATCCTGGCCAGCAGAGGTGGTGGTGAAGGCTTCTGGGAGTTGTAGTCCAAGAACATCTGGAGGCCCAAGGTTGGGGACCACTGTGTTACTGGATCCTGGTGACAAGTCATGTACCTAATCAAGCTAGGCCACTTCCAAATAAATTGAAATACTAGGTTGAACTGAATAGCTTGTACCACATAGCAATTTGGGGGGTGGGGAATCCCAAGGTTGCCTAACTAGAGATATACTTATAGCCACAGAAAGGTTATTGAGTTGAAAGTTGACTAGTTAGAGAGATTTCCACAAAATTTGAAAGAGGGGTTCGTGAAACCATTAAAGAAAAAAAAACATTATTATATTAAAAGATTAGACAGAAAAGATGTCTAGTAGAGAACAAATGAGGTTGAGTTTGGAAGGTGATAGTATATTCATCATGGTTTAATGTGATACAACTGAAACAAAGGACAAGAGATTGGGGAAAATTAATAAATGTGCAAAGATGATAACACTGGAAGAAATAATAGATCAGAAGAGAAAGAGGAAGACGATTTAAAAAAATAAAAGTCATAATAGGCAACATTTATAAACTATTGATAGAGGTAAAAGGCCAACAACATAGTCTAAAAACAATATGGGAAGCTGATTTTGGTAAAGAAATGCGTACCATGGTGTGGAAGAATATACAGAATAAAGGAATTTTAAAGAGTATGTCCATGACGATAAACCAAAATTGTTATACAATAATTTGGAGTCAGTATTTAACACCTGCAAAACTGAATTCTATTGGCTCCAAATATTGTACATTATGTTGGAGATGTGGTCAAGATATTGGTACTTATTTTCATATACTGTATGGTGTAAATATTTCATTTTGAAATGTTGGAAGATGGTATTTAATGAAATCAATGAAATATCATGTATCAGTGTGGAAACATGCCCCAAAATGGTGGTTTTATCTATATTTGAGAATGATCAATGGGGATGGACACAAAAAGAACTAATTACAAACTTAGTGTCAGCAAGACTAATTACAGCAACAACAAAAAAGGGGGGAAGTTAAACATAATTTTCAAATAAGTGAATGGTACAAAGAAGCAGAACTAGAAGTTATTATAACACATGACATTAATTTGTTTCCCTTTGTTCTAACATGTTTTATTGGAGAGTAAATAAATAACATTACTTACTGAAATGATATTTTAAGGATCTTTTGGGGAGAGTCTGGCCATTTTTCTGCTGTTTTTTTAAAAGGATATTTTTAAAAATTATTAAGAATTGTTCATTAATAATGTGTTGTAAGACGTTAACCCAAGCCCTGTACCAATAATGCTAATACTATCATATTAGCTATTTTATGTGATAATTTGTCCCAGACTTTTGTGAAAGGAGAAAGATATCAGGTGACAACAGAAATAATAAATTTCAGATTCCTATTCTGGAATATATTCAAGATTAAATTACCAAAATGGTGCGGTGTAATGAAGACATGTTTTATTATACTAAATAAGCACAGAGAGATATTTCTGAAGAATAATCCCATACGTTCTAAAGAGTAAGAGCACCTCACTCACCCTAATATTTCTAAGGCTAACTTTCTTGGTTGATTGCTGGATTACAAGATGGAGTAATGGTCAAAAGTATGCAGTTTCTTAAAAATTATTTCCAAGAAATATTATACATTTCATTGTGTTTCATTGCCAATATTGGTAGTGGATGCTTCCAATTCATCACTGCTACTGTGGAGCTTGACAGCTGTCATTGGCAAAGTGCTGCACTGAGAGCCAATCCAGTAAACACACACACACACACACACACACACACACACACACACACACACAGAGAGAGAGAGAGAGAGAGAGAGAGAGAGAGAGATTCTGAGATCTCCTTGTTATTTGTCCTTTCTCGCAGTGGTTACAGGATGGGACACAGCTGATCACACAACAGGAAGTCTGCCAGAGCATTGAAAAGACACACAATTTCCTTTCTGTTCTGTGTTTAGGCAATAGACTACTAATCATGAAGACTATGTAATATAAGTTATCATGAAACTAGAGCCGCCATTCCACATCACAAGTACTTATCCGCATAGAATCTCAGCCATCTTCAACATTATCTAATCTTACCCCGCACCACAAATTTAATTTTATTTTTATTTTATTTTATTTTATTATATCTCACAGACAGACATACAAAACATACAAAATCAAATATGCAGGGAGGTGTTTTCCATACAATCATATCCAATATATAGTCCTGACTACATAAACCATATTGCCCTACTAACATCTTTAAACCATATTATACAATATTCTCCACTCTGTATATATATGTATATATACGCATATATATTTCAAATCAAATCAAATCAAATCAATCAGGTATTAAATTCAGTAGAAGCCTTTCTAATTTAAAGTGATTAACATAATACATTATCTGAAATTTAATCTTAAACACGTAGAGTATATTGCAATATACATATATTTATCTTTCACTCAGCGATTTCTATTACAGTATTGTATTTAACATGAAAAATTTCTAGTTTAAGACTTATATTACCTATATAGATAAAAGTCCAAAGTTACTAACAGTATATCTTAATATAATTATTCAAGAAAAAATAAATTGGTAGTTTCTTTAGATAAAGCATTTTAAAGGACCTTTCCTTTTAGCCAATTAAATGAGAGTCTAGTCATAGTGTACACTAGTTGCACTAGTCAGTAATACAACATAATATTATACCTCTTGCACAGGTACAGAGTGGCATTATGGCAATCATTTCACATCTATAGGACAAAGATCAATATTAACCTCTTTAATTTCATCAATATTCACACCTTCCAGCACCGATTGTACAGATGGTGCTTTCAATACAAGAAGTCTCTGTTCAGTTTCTGATGGACAAGATTAAGAATTTATCAGATAGCAAACAGGGAGGGAAGACAGGGAGGAAGGCTTGAGGCTGCTCACCATTCAGCCACTAGAGAAAAGATGGACAGGGAACACAGCAAAGTGTGCTGCTTATATACTACCCCATAACACGGAAAGCACTCTCTGAGCAGTTGCCACTGCAGCGAGCTGAGTACTCAGTTTACCAACCCCGAAAGCATGGAAGACTGAGCCAGCCTTGAGCCGGCCACCTGAATCTGCTGAATCTGAATGCAAGTCATGAGCACACCTTTTACAGTACCTGCAGTACTGCAATTGAAGCACTGCATCCTGAGGACTCCTAGGCCATCTGATCACCGTCTTCTCCACTAAGGTGATGCATTGCTATTCAAAATGTAAATCACAGCTTTCTCTGTTTGGTTGTTGATCATTTAAAGGTAAACATAGGCTTAATCTGCCAGCATTTTTGTTGAAGAATGTATCTCTAAGAATACACTTGAAAAAGAGAAAGCAGGAGAAAATATATTTTCCTTTTAAAACCTAGACTGACCCTAAATTGTGTGTAATTCTAAGAACTTAGATCATCTTCTCTCATTTGTAAATTGATTATCTAAGTGATTCTGTGCCAGCTCCTACATTTTTAATCTCTTTGAGATGCTTGCAATTGATTAGTCATAACTGCCTTAATGTTCTCCTCATTTTCTCCATAATTTCCTTTTATCCTACAGCAACTGGGTCATTCAGTTATTCATTCATTTGCTTTATACACCACCCATCTAGCGAGATCACTACTCTGGGTGATGTACAATTAAAATATAGAGGAACATAAATTACAAAATTGCTGTAAAACTTTAAACTATCCTACAAATCTTGTACATATCTTGTCAAAGCTGCTTCATGTTCTTAGTGGAATGACTGCTGTGGAAGGAACAGCCAGAAGCATTTTAGGTGCATCTGCTACCTGAGAGTTATTGACAGTTTCCTCTCAGATGGAAGAGCAACTCTTTTTCAAGTGGTTGTAAAAAGAAAGCCAAAATGGGCCATCTCAGGGCATGTCTGCACTGGCAGAATAGCTCACTATTTGGATCACTTTCAATGCCGTTTGTTTAATGGTGTCTACAAGAGTTTTGACCCATCATTTTTTTTAGAGCTGTCCCACTTTTGTTTGGCACAGCTACAGTTTTTTGGGCACGATTCAGAGCAGTCCTGAGCAGCCTGTTCTGTAGTGGATGCCTAGTTCACTCCAAAATAGAGCTGTGGGCAATGTTATCGGAGGAGACAATCCTGTGATGTTTTTGATAGGCTGCAACATTGAAAGGGGTGATGGAGACCCACCCCCTATTTTCTTCTATGCTACCATTTTAAATTTTGCATGTTTGTATTTGTGTGCAAGTGCACACACACACACACACACACACAATTTCCTATTGGTATAAAAGATTATAACTGAGGCACCTGCCAGGTTTCCTGGGAGGGATATGTCATGGCTCCGAAGCACATTGGGGTAGGATCAGAGTTTGGAATTGTCAGTACATGCAGTCCATTCAATCTTGCCAGATATCCATCAATATGTTTGTTCTCTGGCTGGTAAGAAGCAGGTGGAGGCAGTTTTCCAAAGACATCATTCCTTTGATCAACTCTCATACTTGAGGCATTTTGTTAATTATTTTAAACTGAAGCACAGGAACCTATGAGTAATCTACAGCGCTTGGAAGTGGCTAATCATAGGTAACACAGTCAAGTGTAACTAGTTGCTTTTGGGGTAATGTGGATGTAACTAAGCTATATTTCGAACGTGATTGAAGTCTTTGGCTGTGGAGCCAGAGGTTGAGAGTTTGATTCCCCATTGTGACTCCTTGACAGGAGCTGGACTCAATGATCCATAGGGTCCCTTCTAGCTCTGCAGTTCTAAGATTTTAAGTAATGGAACAAGTACTTATACAATGTAAGTGTAAGTACTTGTTACACTTTTGTTTTTTGTTAAAGAGTAGTATTTTCTAATTACTTACTTACTTACTTACTTACTTACTTACTTACTTACTTACTTACTTACTTATTTATTTATTTATTTGATTTATATCCCGCTCATCTGGTAAATCTGTATCACTCTGAGCGGCTAACAGGAACATGTATACAATTATAATAAAATTAATTAAAAATATCAATTAACAGAAAATGACAAAAATCATAAATAATCGTAAATAATAAATAGATAAGGAAGAGAAAAATAAATTAAGTTAGATTAGGTGCTGGCAGTTGCTTTTTAAGAGCATTTGAGGAATATTTTACAGGTATTTTGACTTAATGTTTTCACATTTTGTCCAATTCTCTTTCCAGTGCTAAGTAGTAAGGGAAATATCCCTTTGTTTTCTCTTTTGTATTTTTGCCAAGCATTTTCATGGTGGAATATCAGACTTGGCCACTAGGGAATTTCTTTGTACAGTAGGCGTCCCTTATTTGCAGGATATCCATTTCATGACCTACTGCAAATGCCTGAAACCACAGATAGTAGTGAACACTATGTACAACATACAAGGAGGTGGGGTAAAGGCCATAAGGCTTGTCCCATTACATATAGAGTTGCAGTAAGCTGAAGAGAACCGAAACTGTGGATCTTGTGGATAAAGAGGTCCTACCTTATTTTTCTGCAAAACTGTTGCTAATTTCAGTGCAGTGTATTAATAACACACAACACAATGGATTACTTTTGTAATCATAAGAATGATAACCTGGCTGCCACCAATTGATGAATAACATATCAAAATATCTTTTTAAAAAACAGTCCATGCTCTGCTGAAGTGTAAGGGAAGTGTGTAGGTCATACCTTCTGAATATCTGGCATGCCACAACTTAAGAATTTCTGCCTCAAAATAAAGTCTTTCTTGGAAGATTTCCTAGATTATAATCCTTTGTGTGAAATGCATATGCAGTTGTTTGTCATTTCTTAATGGTGATCTAAATGTAACTTTTCGAGGAAGGCATTCTCTTGAGAAAAATACTGAAGTTATTTTTCCAAAAATAATATCACTAGTTTTTTATTGCTGAAGTCTTCCACATTTTCTGCATCCATTTCCCCCTATAATTGCTTTGTGGAATTCGCCTGCCTTTGTGCCACAGGCAATTGTTGGAAAACGCCAGGGCCATGGTTAGAGATAACAGTTTATACCACATATGAGACCACCATAGAAAGTGTATATTTACAGATTAAAGTTTATAGGACAGTACACTGTATGAGGTTTCTGTTCATGCAACTAACTTTGTCCAAGCTGCTGTGATATATGGTAATGTGTCTGTTTTGTAACAAACCCCTTGCCAAATGTTACAGCTGCCGTGTAATGTTTGCTGCGTGCCCAACAATCTCCAATGGGATATGAGCCATAGTGCCTGTTTGTACTGTTCTTACAAGCCCTTACCTATATGATTCCCTTCCTTTTAAAGGTATTTTTACCCTATAATGAATTATGTCACCTTATCTATAGTTCATTTGCTTTATTTGAAAATCTTATGCACTCATACATGCTGTTCCTGAAAAATCTACATTATTGCCTTCCGGCTTCAAGAACAGAAGCAATCTGCAAAACAATTTGCTTCTCTATTCCAGAGGCAACCCCTATGCATTGATGGGAATCTGTGAATCTTTTATTTAAGAGAATCTTACCTCTTGGAGTGTCAAAGTATATGTTGCAGATAACATGTCATTAGAAGAAATTATTGTTTAACCGCTGAAGGTTCGTGACTTTCACGGGCAGGAGCTTTTCTCACCTCAAGTACTTTGCACAAGAGATTCACTCTTGCTGTGAGACTACATTTTTAAAAGGTGGGGAAGGGTGAAATAAGCATTATCTTTACCTAAGTCTTTAAATTTATTATTGTTTTGGTGATTTAAGAAAAGACCTGGAAAACAGATTGAGGTAAAACTGAGACCATGAATTCCTAAAGATCGTGCAGCATTATTTAACAACAAATGTTATCAGCTCATCCCAAAATTAAGCACCACAGAATATGTACAGTACAGGCAAATATAATAATAATAATTACATGGCATCAAGTTGATTCTGACTTACAGTGGTCCTTTTCAGGTTATTCTAAGTAGAGAGTACTCAAAAGTGATTTATCATTCCCTTCTTCTGGGTTCATGCTGGGACTATGCAGCTTGCCCAAGGCTACACAGTCTGGCTCTTCTCCCAGGAGGTACAGTGAGGAATCATAACCAAATATCTAACTCACTGAATGATCTAGTCAGCTGCAGGCAAATACAGAGTGGATCAAAACTCAAGTAAAATGCAAAAGATAAAGAGCGTTTTCAAGGGAGGGTTTTATCTTACCACCACCTGCCTCATTTACTGAATTACCGTATGCAACGGCTTCCCATGATGCTAACCTCCATACACAGTCCTCATGAATTTTTCTACCACTCCTCTCACCTTCTTTTTAGGGGAAATCCTTGAAGGGTAGCAAGAAAAAACAGTTGCATCGTACTTTTTGACTGCAAGTACCCTATACAACTTGGAAATATTCAAAATAGGTTGGGCATTTCTTGGACTATTCTATGACTTTTCATTTGAGTATCCTGCAGTTTGCCCTAAGACAGGGTTTCCAAGCCTGGAGATCATGACCCCCAAGGGAGTCTCAGAGTATTGGGGGGGGGGGAGGTCACAGGTTGTCTTATATGTGTTGTATGTGTGCAGACATTTTATGTGCTGAGTTATAATGACCCCCATAGGGTTTTCAAGGTGAGATTAAAGGAGTGGTTTTACCAGTTCCACCTCTCCAGTGAGTTTCCATAGCTGAGTGGGGATTCAAACCGTGTTCACCAGAGTCTTTGTCCATCACTCTATCCACTACACCACACTGGGAATCCCAGTGATACATGTGTTGTAGCCCTTTTAAAAGAATTTCTTTCTTGATCTTTCAGAGCCAGGTATTAAAGTAAGTGTGTGTGAATGAGAAACAGGCCCTTTGGGGAGAAAGAAGCTTCTACTTTCTAAGAAGGGATGACTTTACCCCATTAAAAATGACTTTTTATGCAAGCATAATGGGGTGATTGCAGGTTGCTTGGCTATTATAAAAGGGAGTCACGACTTTAAAAACAGTTGGGGACCATTGCCCTAAGACAATCCAAAAAACCAAGGTGCTGCCACTTGCAGTATTCACACATACTAAAAGAGATACAGGACTTGAGATTCTGATCAAGCATGTCCAGATGTAATTATAGATACAACCACTGTGCATATATTATTATATTGTTGTTGTGTTCCATCAAGTCAGAACTGTCTTATAGTGACTCTAATGGAATTTTCAAGGTAAATGAGGTATTTAAGGAGTGGTTTTAACAGTTCCACCCTGCAGTGCAATTCTGTTGTAGAGCCAAAGAACTGAACCCAGGTCTCCTGAGTCCTAATCCATTGCTCTATCCACTATGCCACATTGGGTACACTGTTATACTTGTTGAACATATGAGATTAAATTCTTGTAGTTGGAACTGTACTTTGTTCTTTATAGTCAATCCTGGCACCATCATCACACAAGGCAATGCCGTTTGCACAGATTTGCCATTGTACAAGCTGTGTTTCTAGGAAGAAAACCCACCCGCCACTTACACAATGGCAGTGCTTGCTCATCTGGTGCAATCCTGCATAATTATAATGTAGAGCTTAGTGTGTGAAAGGAAACGCTTGCTCTACTTGCTTAACTTGTGGCACTTCACCACTGACAGTTACGCTAGTGTCATGCTGATAGACACACATAACAATATTCCACCTATAGTTGCATATGAAGAGGCTTAGCTTTGAGCATATGCTTTGGGACTCTGTCATCATCACAGTTTCTCTCACTATAGCATATGTTTTCCATATGGGCACAGCGTGCAAAAAGTGCACAATGATCATCTGTAATGACCTGCATGTGGGCAAAACATGAATGCCTGGATGGAATACCTTCTATGCATTATTTTTTTTTAATGTGTGAAGCTTACTAGAAATACAAGATAATTTCTGAGATTCCTAAAGAAGAATGAATCTCCCCAAACTGGCACCAAATAGCACAGGGGAGAAAAAAGATGAACTTTAAGTCAGTGCTAAGAGAGAATTTGTTGATGCAGTTTGTTTCAACAAAAGTATTTTTTGAGGAAAGCGGTTATGAGATCTTCTGCACCCCAAAAGGTATTTTAAAGTATTTTGGATTTGGCTAACATAAGCTATTATCCCATTGGTTAAACACAGAGTCAATGGACAACCAGGTAAACATTCCCATCCTGTATGTATCCCAGTAAATGCCAGACGTTGCACTTATTGTGAGGTTGGTCTTGAAAGTGGTCACATGATAGGAAGTCAGTCGGAGTGGGGAGGGGACATGTATGTGGTTGCCTGTTCACTCCACATTCAGGCAACGGAATATTGACCAAAGAATATTCCTCCATTAATTGGGATGGATCCAGCAAAAAAAAAAACTCAAAAGAAAACATACACAAGACTTCCCCTCACAAACCTCCACCCCAGAGCACTCAAAAGTTAACTGATCTCACAAAAATCAATAGAGCTCAAGGAAAATGTTTCTCCGTAGTCTCAGTTACCTACTTCTATAGTCACAGATCTTAAAACATGGCTACTTGAAGAAAAGTAATTTGGTGCAGTATCAAAGAGTATTTCCTGAATGCAGATAAAAATCTCCATCATACTGCATGTCACTATAGCTATTATGGCTGCAATCCTAAATATGAATACAAGAGGAAAAGTTGTATTGAACACAGCAGGACTTAATTTCACATAAACAATTATCAAATGGGCATGGGGGTAGGATTTGCTTGAATCAGGTGAATTTTTTAAAATAGATTAAAGATAGAGAGAACATGTTTTCTTAGGAGACTTGTGACCCTAATTTAGGTCTGTCCACAAGGAGGCATTGGAGCAGAATCAAACTGCAGATATGTTGCCATGTTGGACTTCAGCTTCTAGAACTTGTTAGCCAGCCAAGCTGGCCAATTGACTACCGGTGTTGTAATCCAAACCAGACAGAACTGAAAGAATATTGGGTTGATTGAGAGGTAACGCTAGGTAATAGTGATTATGCTTTGCTGAAGAAGCTATCAAAAAGTTTAAAAGTGATGTGTCTCTTGTACATACCATCCACAGACAAAGACTGCCAACACTTTCCTTGGACCACTAAAATAATGAAGTTGGCAACCCTTTGTCTAACAAGACAGAGAGGGACCTTTTGATCTTCAGAGGTGAAATCTGAAGCCTGCCACCGCCAAACTGACACTGCAGCCCCCATTTGGGAACTTGCTTCAAACAGAGGAACCTGGCCAGCACTTCTAGCTAATGGCTTTTTGGACATTCATGTTTCTTTTGCACCAACCTAAGCTCTAAGGTTGTTGTAGGAATCAAGTTAGCTTCTGTCAGAGATATTTTCATTAACCAGAAAGGGTATTATTCCATCCCCTGCCTTGTCTTCAAACTATCCCACTGAAGTTGTAACAAGTTGTGAAAGCACTTGTAGAAGAATAATACAATAGCTTGGGCAATTGAAATCTAAATATTTGCTTTGATGCATTAAAGGCAATGACTTTTAAAAGCCTTCAGCAAATGATAGAGGTTTTGGACTACCAATAGGAGACCAATAGCCCATCCATTAAAAAAGACAAGAGGCACCATTTTTTTCTTTGGCAGTGGATTATATCCCATATAAGGGTTCTGTGCAAGTTACAGGGAGGCAGAGATGGAAGAGGTCTATCTCTTCTAGCTCCCTGAAACCTAAAGCAGCATAGCCACTGTCACGTTGCCTCTGAGATTCTGGAAGCTGCAGCATAAAAAAGCAGTACACATTTCCCTTTTCTACATGATAGAATTCTACACAGAAAAGCCTGAAGTGACAGGCATATTTCATTTATATTTGAATTCCATGTGGTCGCTTAGATATTCCCAGCATAGTGTAAGAGAAACTACTCTACTTCCACATTCTTTCCGCTCTGAGCAGCCCAGTTACACAACACCGAACAAGGCTCCATAGCAGCAGCATCTATGGCATTTTATTTTCCTTCAAAATCAGGAGCTGAGGATCAGGCCAAGCACTGCTCAAAACATGGAGATGTCTCTCCTTCTTTCAAATCCATGTCATGTTACTGCAAGGAAATCAAATAAGTGTTTAGAGTTTCTAGATAACCTGTGCCTCATTTTGGAAAGTGTCCTCTGGGGATTTGTACAGATGCAGCCCAGCATCATATGGAAAAGAAATGCATCAGGTTTTCATTTCCCTACAAAAATAAACTAAAATCCATTTTTTGCCTTCTGAGATTGTCCATGGGATGAAACAAATTTTTGAGGTTGTTACGATCTGTTTCGGTATAGACGGAATGCACACATAGCCATGCATACATTTGGAAAACATGCAGGACCAAAAAAACATGTGTTTTTAAAATATGCACAAAACCACTTTAGGCAATGGGGAAAATATGGACAAAAGTGCTTCTAGTAGGGAAAATGTGTGCAACATGTCGGGGAATATATATATTCCGAATATATTTCGGGGAATATATATATATATTTCCAAATGAAAATTAATGCATAAGTGTGTGTGTGTGTGTGTGTGTGTGTGTGTGTGTGTGTGTGTGTACACACACACACACACACACACACACACACACACACACACACAAGTATACATTAATTTTCATTTGGAGAGAGAAAGTGTCACAAGCCCACTCAGAACTGGGCCAGGATAGGCTAGACTCTAAGAAATACCCATGAAAAGGAAACGGAAAGATGTTCACATACCTAAGCCCAGTTCTTACCTGTGCAATGTTCCCATGACTTTCCTCCTCTGGCCAGGGACTGGTTGATCCCCAAGTGCAGAAGCACAGCCCAAACCAGGAGCAGAGCAGACATCAGGAAACTTGATCACCAGGTCTCTGCAGAGGAACCCTCCTGGTCATCATCTAACCTTCTCATTCTAAACCTCTCCACAAGGATTGGTCTGGAGGTTTGGCATAAACAGGTCAGTGTGGGATGCACAGCTGGTAAGCCAGTCCTCCATAGCTGCTGTTACTCCATTCTGGAAGTAATGAGTGTCAAAGCTGGTGATCTCTGTTCTCTTTGCTGTCGATCCCTTGAAATATGGCTTCTCTTGTCACTGAAAACCACCGGTCCTAGCTTAGCCTGTTTTTACTAAGCCACTAGTGAGGGGCATTTCTCACAAATAGAGAAGCATAAACGTCATCAACAGAGAGGAAACCCTAGCAGTAGGTTGATGCCTAGTTGCTGAAATAAGGCCCCATCCTGAAGAAACAGATACCTCCCAGGAGCGACAAAGTATGTCACAGCAGGAGGCTGTGTTTGCAGACATTTAAATGGAAACTACTGAGGGGGGGGAGGAGTTCTACTGCCTTGGGGAGCTTTTTCATCCTTTGCCCAGCCCTCGTGAGGCTGAGTTTAAATAATGTTTGAAGCAAAGGAATTTCCCTCTCCAACACAGCCTGTGCTCAGAGGGGATGGGAGGGGAAAAAACAGGAGGAGGAGCTCCATGCTGTGTGCACCTGAGTTCATCATCTACTGTGGTAATGCTGCAAGCCTGGATTAAGATTTAACCATGTGTGTGAGAGTATGCTTTGTCTTCCCAACTGTATAATTATCTCTCTCCCCCTCTTTAAGACTCCTATTTTGCAGAAAGGCATTTAAGAATCCACCACTTCACAGCAGTAATATTATTGTGAATTAGGGAAATTGCTGCCTAGCTAAATGAAGGCAAAGCTCAGTTGTATAGAATTGTACTTCACACCCACAGAAGACAAAGGAAATAAATGTTGGCTTTAACAGAGGCATTTAATTTGAGGTTGGCCAACACAAAGCGGAGGCATGTGTGTGTGTGTTAAATGAACTGAGGACTCTCAGCAGGTTGCCTAGAATAATGGCATCATGAGAAAGAGCTAGGAAATTAATGGCATCATGAGAAAGAGCTAGAAAACATATGGCTTTAAGAGCTCATTAAAATAAAAATGTTACAATGAAATGCAGAAATGCAGCCATCTCTTGGATATAATAACAAGCATCCTTCAATTATTGTCAATGCAAAACCCCAATGCTCTTCTGTAACAATGGAGTTAGCACATAAGGATTTTTTCTGTGTAAGACTTTTTCCAAAATGAAAATCAGATGTTCAAGCACTGATGTCAGATGTCATTCAGAGCACAGAGCTTGTTTTTGAAGGGCACGGACAATATATTGGGTCTTATTTTTAGATTATGTGCCCTTAAAGTTTGATCTAATGGTGAACTCTGACTAGGTTAATCTCTTCTTCCAAATGTCTCTTCTAATTAGCTGATAATGTCAGTGGTTGATCCTGCCTACCATGATGGGTAAACCAACACCCTCCAGATATACTTTGGGCTGTTGTTTCCATAATCACTTAGCCAGCATAGTCAACAGAGAAGAATCTTGGAGTTCTGTGTTTCATTTTGCAACATAAAACTCCAAACAGCTGCATTTTGCCCACCCCTGCCCCAGCAGAGTCTAGAAGTGTCTCCAATGTCAAGAGGGTAGTGAATCCACTTGGACTTTTAGTTCAAGTTTTGAATTTTGAAATCACGTTCAGCACTTTGGATAGCTCCTGAAATATTTGGACTAAAACCCAGACTGGATTCATTGCCCTTATGACAACAAAGCCACCAGTCCCCATCATCCTGCCTTATGCCAAGGAGGAGGAAACAATTGTTGCCCTAGGTACAAATACAGTGTCAGAGAGATCGTTGTTGTAGGTTTTTTGGGCTGTTTGGCCATGTTCTCGAGGTTTTCTTCCTAACATTTTGCCAGTCTCTGTGGCTGGCATCTTCAGAGGACAGGAGTTAGAACTCTGTCTGTGTTTGAGAATACATCAGAGAGATTCCAGGACTCAAACCCATTCTGTTTGGACAGATGTTTGAAAGGCATTGAGCCCCCAAACAGCAGTTTTTATATGGCAATGTTCTGGCCATGACAAGCATTATCTTCAGAGAGCCAGTCTAGCCACATAGACAAGACATTTCATACATTGGGATATGGACACATGGTTGTAGCCTTCACCCTTGTTATGCAATAAGTTATGTATTATTCATGAGTTATATGCTAATATGGTTAAGAGGTGGGGCCTAAAGAGATGTTAAAAGGCAGAGCCTGAGAGGAGTTAGGAGAGTCAGAGTCTGTGTTAGGGATCAGGAAGAGAAAGATAGTTTGGTGTCTGAGGAATGATTAGTCTGAGTGTAAACTGTGATAATTATTATAGAAGGTTAATATTGAAGCTTGATGAAACTTGAAGACTGTGCTTATGAATTGTTCCAGAAACCAACTGTGATCAATAAACCTGTTCTATTAAAAAGTCAGTACTGAATGGACCTTCATCTTTTCTAAGTAAAGTACGTTGATAAGGAGATCAACTGGTGGCAGCGTATCAAGAGGTGTTTTGGTTTGCTTTTGTGAGCTCTGTGTATAGTGAGACAAACAGGGGCCACAAGGGCGAACGTCACAATGGTAGATGTGGCTCTCTTGGAATCCTGAGCTGAAGTTAACCATGAGCCCTCCTTCATTGTGGATGATCAAACCACCCAAAGCAAACCTACCATTATTGTTGATCTGCACATCATACCCCAGAATTTAAAACTTGAAGATTATAATCTAGCATGTGGTTTTCAGATTAACTTGAATGGGGGAAAACCAGAAAAGAGATGCTTTCTTTTCTTATTTTCATTAATTTCTAATAGAGAGACTCTGAAATCCAATACATTCCAAAAAAGGGGGGGCAACAGAAATATTGGAGTTATCTTGGATTTCCCTTGTTGGATTACCTCTGTTTGACCCATTCAGGTAAAATTGCCTTGCTGATATTTCAACAAATATTGCTGTGAGTTGCATGTCATTTTAACACCATCCTGGAAGGATGGTTGGGAAATTGGAATCTTTAAAAGGGCCTGAAAAGCAGTAATGCCCACTTTTTGTGGCTACTTCCTGGTGTGAGTTTTGCCACTGGAGCTCTTTGGTTTGCCTTCCATTTTGACTCTGCTCTGTTTTGGATTACTAGATTACATATTTTTTTTTTTTTTAAAAAGAAACTTCATTTTGAATTGGATTGGATGGTCTGCACATTTTGGATTACTTGCTTACTTGTGCATTACTTCTTTTTTAAAAAAATAGTCCTTGATTTTTTGCCCTTTGATACCCCCTACAGTTTTTTTTGGGGGGGGGGTCCATTTTATTGATTCTTTTATGTGAACATTTCTCCTTTTTCCTTCTTTATTCTTGCTTAAGTAGCTTGCTTGCCCTTAGACATCTTGCTGCTGGATTAAGGCATCAAAGTGACGTTGGGGGAGTAATCTACCATCCCATCTTCTAGTGGTTAGGGCTTGAGGGGGTAATTTGACTGAATTTATTTATCTCCTGTCCTTATCATCCTTGCTTTTTAATTTCTAGTGTGGAGAAAGGGCTGTGTGTTTTACTTTATATATATTTATTTAACATATATATAGTTTTCCAAGTTCTGCCCACAATGTCTGGCTTTGGAGAACTGCTTTACTAAATTAAGGGTGCCAGGTCAGCAGCCCCATTCCCTAATAATTAGGGCCAAAGCCAGAGTTCAGGAGGTCACTGTGATGTCACATAGGTGGATCATTAAGATGTTACAGAAACAAAGAGTTGGAAGCAGGCTCAAACTGCGTCTGGGCAATCAATTTGTGGAAAAGGACACAAGGAGAATTTGGGTACCTGGGCCCAGAATCAAGGAAAAAGATCCCAGCTAACCAGATAATATGGGAACCACAGCTTGGGGAAGAACTATTTCTTTTAGCAATCAGGCATGTAAGAGAATGTGGCCTAAAGCTAAAGTGGTGTGAGGGTTCCTGATTTACCTCCCCGGTGTCCAACGGAGACTCTGGAGACATGTCTGCTGTAAAATCATAACTAGTTTTTATTGGAACATTTAACAATAAATCTTGTTGCGCAACCTTAGCTTCTATCATCTCTTTCGTCACCAACAGGTCCGGCAAGGGCATCCAAATGCCTTTAACAAAGGGGTTATTAACCAACTCGTCCCAAGGTCCCCTCAAAAATGGGTTACTGTCCTCAAAGTCACGAACCAATCCCTCCAGGTTTAAAAACAGGTTGGTCTCACCATCTCGTCCCTCTGTCCTGTAGATACCCTCCTCTCCTCGTAGAGGGGTCCAGGGCCCATTAAGTAGCCCCTCTTCTGGGCTTCCTCTAAACGCCATGCTCGGTGTTCTCTCTCTTCTCTGGATACCACTTCTTTTTCCTCCCTGAGACATCTGCACCGCTCTTGGGCCTCAGACTCTCCCCAATAGGAGGGATGCTGCGGCAGACCTCTTCTCCTTCAGTAGTCTGCCTCCTCCCGAGGAACCCTCACTATGTCCCGTTTACCAGTCCATGGGTCTTCTACCCATATCATCTCCCAACCCCCCAGTATCTGGTCAACAGGTCCTTTTATATCCCCCATTCCCGCCTCCACGGCGGACCTCCCTCTTTCCTCTCTTCCCGCCAATTCACCTCCCATTTGTGTGCCACCGTCATTTTCAAAAGTTCCCGCTCCAGCTTCCAGGTGTCAATTCCCTGCTGTTTAGTTTTGATGGATGGTGTAGGTGGGTTTGTCTGTGCCTCCTGTTCTCTTTTGAGGGAGGACAACACTCTGACGAGAGCCTTTACACTCTCACCTTGAGTCTTACAAGTGGTTCCTCTCATTCTATCTTGGGCTGATATCCACATGGCCTGCTGAGCTTTTCCAGGTACTTTACTGCTGCTACAGTTTGTGGAAGACTCATCATTAACTCAAAATGACTTTTTTCCTAGGGTCCCAACTGCTGCCAGAACATATACAGCAAAAAGATGCATGAGTTGTGATGCTGGTGCTCCACTCCCTGCTTTGCTCCAAATGGCCCAACAGGCCCAACCCCATGGACTCTGTCTCTAGTCCTGTCTCTTCACTCCTGGCTTTTTATGTGCCAGTGTTGTGCAGCCACAACAAACATACAGATGCCTCCACACTGAACTCATGAGCCCTGCTGCCAGCTGGGAATGAGCAGAGAAGTGTCTATGGCCTTTAAAGCTCCTTCATTTTTTTAAAAAAAAAAATCTAACTTTTTCTTTCTCCCTTTCTTGAAATTGTCTCCGTGTGGGGAAAGTTAGGGAAACACAGCAATTCCCTGAGACATCAACAAGTGCTCTGAATGTTGTCAATTCTACTCAAAACCAGGCATTTAGGATTGGCTGGCTCTGTGGAAAGCAGTGCAAGCTGCTTTATGCAACTAGCACTGCTCTCTGTAAATACTAGGCAAGCAAAGCCATGTGGAGATCACAAAAGTTATGAGGGAGGTAATGGTACTTTCCCTGCCTCAGGTGGTAGGAAAGCCTGAGCTGCTGCTGGGATATAGATCCCTCACACCAACTCAATGATATGAAAATGTAGGAGAAAAACAGATTGAATTTCTAGATATGGCTCTTATCAGCGCCCTAAGCTCATTCCACCGCCACACACAAATATCCTGCTTTTCCATCAGTCTGAAACAGTGAAATGTGTGGCTTAGCTCTAGACATGTCTGATTTCCCCCCACATGTATATCTTTCTTTTACAAAATGTCTAGATCTACACCAAATCTTGCAAATATGTTCCAACAAAGGATTTGTCAAACAGCCACAAGTTGGTGATTATTAATTCTTTCTAGACTCCAAAGTAGGCATCTCTTCGGAACAAATCCTCAAGTCCCTGGATGTGGCTGCTGCAATATGTATTCCAAATGTCAGTTGTGGTTTGGGATTCTGTAGTGTATTATTCAAGTTGTAATGGTGGTTTTACTTGGGAGATGTATAAATGGAAAACAAAACCCCTGGGAGAATTTGCAGTGTGTGAGAGCTGGAACCAACAATAAAAAGACGGGGCATAAGGAAGCTGGTGTAGAAATTAAAAAGCATCAAGAGTAGTGATAAATTTTGCAGGATAGTCACTCATGACAGTTCCCAAAACTATGCACCAAAAGAGAATTCAACTGCTATGTTGATCATATACTACCCAGCTACTGCAAAGATTGTAGCTAAGCAGTCCTTGCTAATTGGAGAATCCTGATAATTGGCCCCTATAAGCTTCTCCCCATTACAGCACTGAAATGATAACAGATACTTCAGGAAATACAAGATATCTGCAGGTGTAAGATAATGGAGTGAAGGCTAGCAGGCAGTGGTATTTGTACTAGCACACAAATAAATAAAAATAAGAACAGTTGGGGTGAGAAAAAGACAGATCCTAGCCCACTACTTTTAATCTAGCCACTCAAAGCCCATGTAGGAAGAATGCAGGCATTCATACTCACACACTCTATCTTAGTAGGGCAAATTTTAGTAAACTGAGCTGGGGGGTAGGGAGGGAGAAAATTCTAGAGTGCAAAACCTAAGAGCAATAATGACACAAATTTTTCACATTGCCCTACAGCTATATGGAACAGCTGCAGGGGGACAGGTAGTGCCCAATTATCTCAATAGGAGCTTTCCTTAGTACCTCAGTGGATGGAGTATCCAGAAGAGGTTTTGGGCTTTATCAGTGATTCAACTGTCATTGTTCTTCTCCTTTGTCATTATCTGAATCCTCCTGGATATACTGTGTAATGCAATCAGACAACCTTTTCCAATCGTTTCTCTTTCTTTCCTTTTATAATATAAATAAATTAAACCTGTAAGTAGCAGATTAAATGAGAAGGTTGCATGGGCATCCAGTGGCTATATATTCAGTCCATCTTGTACAAATACCCCAATTTGATCCATTTTCACACATTTGTCTGAAGACCTGCTCATCACAAACCCTGGGGGAACAAAAGGAGGAAGTAACAAAACGAAGGTACTCTATGAGAGGTTATTTAAAGAGGGTCAAAATAAGTCAAGATATCCAGTCCCATCTCACTTCCTGTCTATCACCCAATGCTGGTTACTTACTGTATATACAGTACTATTGCATTATTTAGGAATCTGGACCCCTGGTAAAATTCAGTTAGTTAAACAAGATGATTAAAGCCCCATCTGGAAGCACTCATAAATACTTGTTGTCTTGTGCTCTTTATTTGCTCACCCATAGGAGTTTCCACCATCGAATGTCTGAAGTAATGCAAAATTACAATGAAATCATTTGGGAATCATAAAGACCTTTGAGCCTATTACATATTCATTAAAATTTAGAGAAATGTAGGAAACATAAATTTCAGTATGAAGATGGAAAAGAATACAGATGGGTTGAATCTCCAAAGTCTGGTCTGCAATTCATCCAGATTTCCCAGACTAAATCATCCGATGTCCTCTGGACTTTTTAAAAAGTCCAAATTCCAAATTAGGTGCAGACTGCTATATACCAGGGCCTGGGGGCCTCAGACAGTGCTGTGGCTTTCTCACTGAGAATGGAGGCTGTCCCATTACTCTACCACTGCACATTCTTCATGAGGCAGGAAATGACCAAGAGGGATCTGTTGGCAGTTTGAAGTCCATGGGAGATGTAAGCCTTTTATAATTCAGTTTGTCAGATTAGGGAGTCTGATGCCTGAACTCTATAGACCTCTAAGGGGCAGCGGGTGATCTGAAGCCTGCGTTTTTCACAGCTGGCATTTATCCCAGTTAAGGATTAATTTGATAATGCAATCAGACAACCTTTTCCAATCATAACAAAATTCAGCTGAGTATCAAGGGATATACAGTAAAACTAGTAACTATCAGACTTCCACACTGCATCATTCCCAGTTTTTCCAGGCACAAAAGAAGTCCATGAAAATTGCATAACATTCATTTGATTTCCATATATGGGTTCTAGGGACCCCTCTTATCACTTAACTCTTTTTCCTGTCCTCAGTTGTCTTGCTGGTTTCATTATTTGGAAATTTTAAAAGTGAGGGTGGAAATGCAGATCATTCTAAACCGGCATTCCAAGCGTTGGTGTACAAAGTGACCCCCAAAAGTGTGAAAAGTAAAGAGAATAGTGCAAACACCTCTAGCAAAAGGGATCCTGGCTATTACTTCTCCTCCCCCAGGTGAGGACATTTCCTACAGACCTCTCTGCTCTGTTCCACAACATCTTCCCCAATGGTTCAAAGATGGACATCATCCTGGAACAAGGATTCTGGACAATCATACTGTATAAACCAGTTGATTTTATGGTGTGTCAGTGATGCCAGGAAAATATCCAATGGGATATTTGTCTGTCTTCCAAAAAAGAATAGAATAGAATAGAATAAAGGAATGCCGCATGTACTTTTCTTAAATGTACTGTGTCCAACTGGAAAGTTGTCAACGTCCACCCATCATCCTGTCATCACTGCCCAAATAAGACTAAGAAGCCATATGACTTATTGGAGAATATGACTGCTGCATATTTTTTCTAGAGGGATTAAAGTATGCAGCTTAATTTTTCTGTTCTTTTATTCTTACTCCTTTGCATCCAGAGAAGCTTTAAGTCCATTAGCTATAAAGTACACATGATTTCAGTAATTCTTCCCCTTACAATTCCAATCAAATAAAAAAAATACATATACAGCTTTTCTTTCAAGGGGGCTCATTATTTTCAATGCATGTGTGTCTGGGGATTTAATAGTATTAATAGATTGCTTTAACAAATGCCAGAGAGAAGGATACATGCCCAGTGAGATTGTCACAACATTGCCAGAGTACAAACATACTTTCCATAAGCCTAGTACAATATTATAGCATTATTCCCTTGTCTATTCAGTTGGTACTTCTGGCTTCTCTGTCTCTCTTTGTTTAAGCTGTTTCTATTTCTTGCTTCTTGGATTCAGTTTAGAATCAAACATAGCACTGCGTCATGTTTGCACAATAATCAGAGCTCAGAGAAGTGACTTTTCTGGATTAAGCCAACAGTAAGTGAATTACGGGAGTTGTTGCTTCAAGTCTAACCAAAAGAGATGTGTGATACCTTATTGTCCTTGAAATGCAGTATCCATTTTTCTATACACTCTAAAACTGATGGACAGATGCATCTATTTCAAGTTTGATTCAGTTTTTCACATGTTAGCCAGAATCCTGCTGGTATTGACCTAAAGTTTGCATAACGTGCTGCAACTAATGAGGTTCTGGGGCGTGTCCTGGTCACGTGGCTTGTTACATATCCAACTGCACAACTGAAATGTACTCCAATTATTATCCAGGAATGACTGTGTCAATCCTATATTGCTATCTGATCATAGTCTGAGCAGTTTTCAGGCATGTTTTATTACATGTGTCTTTCCTTGCTTCTTTTTTAATGGCGGGGGATATTGTTTAAAAATGGGAAGGAGATATGAGGGGAATAAATGGATGAAATTGGTTTCACTTGTTTAAACACAATGTGTAGAACTTCCCTTTGACTTGCCCTTGGTGTGATTAGTGGCAAGTACATGGTGCACTGAAGCATTCAAGCAAATGGCATTGGAGGAATTATCTTTTGGGGGTGATTTGTAAAATACACTGGTCAGTAGTCAGATGGACAAAGTCCTCTCTCATATAGCAATGGGGCCAGTGATCATTCCAGAACCATAGATTCTAACAGTCATTGTCTGCCCTATTATCAGCTTTTGATTGTTTCCTTAAATCAGATGGCAGCATTCGATGTTACAGGTTGGGCAAACTGCCTTGTTCTTGTTGCTTAATAATTTGGAACTCCTCCTGTCATTTTGGCAGCTTTTTGAGAACAATTTGCAATGTGAATTATTTGCCTTTGACCTCCCTTGGAATCTGATTTAGAATTAGAGCTCTGGGGGCCGAATATGAGGCTATAAAGATTTTGGTTTGCTTGAAGGAGCTTTAACTGCCAAGACAACCTCAACACCCCTTTTCAGTAGCATATTTGATTAATGACTTATACCATTCAGACAAGGAGACAGGTTTTACAAGGGATATGGCATAATCTGCGCTGATAGAGTGGAAAGAATGATAAATGCCCACAGAAGGCCAGTTCACTTAATTATGGTAAAATGGAAAGTTGTGGTTAATTTTGTTGATGGAACATTTGGGCTTAAGAAATGAATTAATACAAAGGCTCCTATTCTTAATTTACCTTTGAAGATAATGGGAAATGCATTGTGTGAAGTCTGGAATTAGGGGTTTGAAAAAGCATAACTGTAAACCTATTATTTCTCACATTCAGTAAAACTGCCCTTTACTCCTTAATTGCCCCCCTAAGAAAAAGCAAATTCTCATCCTAAGGTGGAGGGGGGAAATGACTAAATGTAAGTATTAGCCATATGTGGGGAGTCCACACAAAATCTTTCAGTTTTCCCATCAAATGCTTACAAGGATACTATGAGAAAGAGAGCTGGGGGAAGAATGATAGTAGCAAAAGTGGATAGGGAGACGTTTTCCTTCCCGTTCTCACAAGAGTATAACCCAGGCTCATCCACCAAAGTTGAGTGGTGGGAGAATCAGGATAGAAAATGAAATATTTCTTCATATAGCAACTGGCCATGATGCCTGGAGAATTTTGGGAGCCCAGTTACACAAATCACTGTACCTCTGCAGCTATGGCATACAGTAGGCTACTACAAGATGTAATGAGGACGACCACCAGGGTGGCCATCTTTAACTACTGGTTAGATAAATTCATAAAGCATCAGTGGCCACTTGTGATATATTATTTCCATTAACAGAGGCAGTATGTGTACTGAGAAACTGTTATGGGCTTCTGATGAGCATCTAGCTGGCTATCGTATGGGATACAAGATGCTTGACTAGATGGACTTTTGGTCTGATCAAGCATGGCCCTTCCTCTATCTGTAACTGTGACACCCTACATCGGGAAGTTGTAGAACAATGTGCACACAAAAGAGGTTGCATGTGTGTTGTGCTGAATGTTGCACCAAGGGTCCTCTTAGGAAATATGCCAGCCTTGATGACTCCCTCAATTCTCAGGGACACCATCTCTCCATAGCTGCAGTCCTAGTATTAAGCTACCATATATGTGAAATGAACCACAGGAAGGATTTGCTGAAGATGCTTCATTGTTCATGAAGCGCCAGCTTCACCAGCTTCGATCTGTTACAGATGGAAGAGTCAGGGCAAAAACTCCTTCTATGGGAGTTGGTGTGCATTCTCACCATGGTGGGGGGAGGGAAGTTAGACATAGCCAGTATCAAAGAGCTAAGCCAAAAGAAAACAATAGGTTATCAGAGAAGAACCTGGCAGAGACTTCCTTTTTTAATAGACTCCATTTGATTCACATCAAACAGAATGCACCTTTGTTCCTCAGTAAATAGAGGCCTTTGCTTCCAAAAAGCAGAAGATAAATAGACAGGGGAAGCTGAATGTGATGATGATGATGAGAGCAAGCCCTTGATCCCACCCTGAGTTCTGGTGGGGTGTTCTTTTCTCCTCCCCCTTTCTTGTTCTTTTTTCTTTGCTTTTAGCTGTGTAATTATATCCCATCGCCAATGAGCTACAGTACTTCAGCCTTTTCCCACTTTCCAAGCCTTTGAAGTCGGCACTTTGCTGAAATTATGTGAAGGACGCTCAAGCATTTCTGCACCCTTAATTGCAGCATTTGGCAGAAGGGAAATGGGGGTTTGATCCAGGATTTCTGCCCTAAAATTACAATTCATCATACCATGCACCACCTTTCCAGAACTGAAGCTTTCTGTTTCACTTGGAGTTAGTTACCATGCATCACTCCTTTAAGTAATAAAAGAGGCTTAAAAGCCTTAAATTCTGTGGCACTAGCCCAAGTTGATAACCCTCCAATCAAGAGGGTTTCAAAAACTATCCACTATAAGAAGAACCACCTACTGTTACCAGATCTCTCACCTGTTTGCCAGGGACAACAGGCATACTTCAGCTTTCCCCTTCCACAAAGTCACAAGCTTTGCATAATATCAGTGGTAGTGGGAATTTGTTTTGCACAAGAGCAATAACACAACATGGTTAATGAAACTAAGGATGTTTTTAAAAGACCATTCATTACTGCCACCCAATCACTACATATTTGCCGTAATCTACATAAAGAATTGCCAAAACGTGGAAGATTTAGATTTTTGGATTAAAATTCCCACATCCTTGAGCCAGACTATAGTGGCTGGGAAATTCTGTGGGGGGGGGGGGAAACACTTTTTGCTCTGGAAATTGCAATTAACATTTGGGGAATAAAAAGCTTTTTGAATGTATGCAGCCTGCTATGGCCCTCCACAGTAGACTGTGTGATATTTCTGTGGATGAGGAAGGGGGAATCCACCTAGGGAGGGCATTTTAAAATATCTTTTTGAAACCATTTCTAAATTTGTACACTATTGCTTTTTAAATCTGAGTACTGTTGGGGAAGCAATGGAACAATGTGCAGAACCTTTTTTGTGTAATTTTGCACTGGTGTAATCTGGATTGGGCCTTTATCCTGGTGGTAACAATCTGACAGAGATTTTTTTTAATCCTACAGCCCCCACAGTACAAGACTCCCAAAGGCTTCCCCAGAGCAAAAGGAAGTCCTAAGGAGCCTAAAAATTGGAGGACAGGGAATGGGAAGCTTTTAATTTATTTTAATTAAATATTTCCATTGCCCAATCTGGGTTACACTGGCGCAAAATTATGCAACAGGATTTTGCCCAATGTTAAAGAAGAACACCACAAAGCAAAATTTAAACTGGGGAGAAAATAAGGCAGTGTTAAAATGTTGCCAGCTGGAAGGAAAGACAGCATTATTTAAAACTTAATTTAAAAACAACTATGTTAAAACACTTCATGGAAATGCTATTGCAGGAACATTATAGGAGCTGCACATAAAAAGCCATTGTTAATATCACGTTGCTTAAATGTGGAATGGAAGGAACTGTACAAATTCTGCCTGACTGCCTCTGCTCTGGCAGACTCCTTGGCATGTTTGGAGTCTTACACTGGTTGTGAGATTATTCATGCAACTGGACCCTGCGTAGCTTATATGGTTTCCCTTGCACTCCATCTTTAGGCAACAGGATACTAGTCGAAAAGTGCAAATTAAGACACATTAAAAGAAAAAAGACAGCTAGCATGATGGAGATGGGAAACACAGTAAAAAAGATGTGCCGCAGCACAGATGGATAGCCTATATTGTGGGCAACCGTCTCACCTGTGCAGGCCAGCCTTACGTGTGCCAAAATTATGTCCCTTCAAGAAGATGGAAAAATGTAGCACAAGAGCAATTCAGACCTGTGCAGCTTTTGCTACTGAGCCATCATTTTCCTCAAAAGCTGAGCTTCTGCAGTTTGATAAAATATGAAAAAAAGAAAAGGGAAGCTGCAAGAGAACAGTGATGTCATGTGGTTGTCATATGAAAAATGAGTGAACAAGGTGTGATTATTCCACAGTCTGCGTGTAGTTGAATTGACTGCCCTGCGGTTTTCTGACTGTCACGTGAGCACTCTCCTCAATCTTTTAACAACTCAACAGCCACCAAAGAGGTTGCAGTCATGTGGCTTCATTAGGTGTTTTCCTGCCCATATATATCAGGCAGGATGTAGAAACCGCCTTCAATGAATGAAAAGATATTTTTATAAAAGTTGTCTCTGCCGAGGGGCCACAAATATCCCATTCAGCAGAGTTCACCTCTGTATAGCATTTTTAGGAGACTGGGGTTGGGGTTGTAGGAAAAGAGGGTGGGCAAGGAAGTCTGCTTGCGTCACACCAGTGACACGCAAACCTATCTAGACCTTACAAATTGATCCTAATGATCTTTCCAAATAGAAGAGATGGTATTTGCACCCTGTTATTCAAAAGGGTGATGTGGAAATTCTTCCCTTTCTTCTTCTCATCTAGGTGTAGCTCACGACTAGGGCCAGGGCATCCCTCTGAAATTTTGGGGTGAGGTGTTTCCCTTGTCCCTTGTCCCAGCCACTCCTGCTCACATCCAAAGCAATGCCCCTGTCTTAATTTCTTTCCGTGACTATTTACAAAGCAGGGTCTTCCATGCTTTTTAGAACTTTCCACAAGTGTTATTTATTTACTTTCAGGGCATGGCTGCACATGTTCTGTCTGTTTACTCAGACCTGGAATTAAGGGAGAGGCCTGATAGAGTCTTTTGTTCTTCGCTCAATGCGCTGGGTAGGGCAGAATCTAAAGGGTATTATGGGGATCTTTTCAAAAACTGAACAGAAGAAATGCCATGCTGGATCAGATTCGAGGCTGCTCTAGTTCAGTTTGCTGTTGGCACACTAGTCAAAAGCAGCAGCTTGTGAGAAACTCACAAGTAACATCTTAAGGTACCAGCACTCTCCTAGTTTTCCTTTACATTGCTTCAGGCATGAGAGAGAATAAATGCCCTTCATGACTAGTAGCCACTAGTAGCTCTACCTGTCTCAGTGGAGTTTTCCAAACCTTCTTTCCACATTGCCCAAGTTGGCAGCCATCCCTACATCATCATTATGCCTTTCCTACATCATCATCACTCTCATCTAAGAACTGCAGGGTTGGAAGGATCCTATGGATCAGTGCATCCAGTAACAGTGGGGAATTGAACTTCCAACCTATGGCTCCACAACCAGAGTCCTAAACCACTGAACCATCCAGAACTTCTTGTAATTATGGATTTCACTGTAGGAAGGATCACTTCCGTTTCCTCTCTTCTGACTCTCCCACTATTCAGCTTTGGTAGGACAATTCCAGTCCAAGCAGCTGGTTTTCAGTAGCTCCTAGAAGCAACTTGGAGACTAAGCAGGGGGTTCAGTGTGGGGCAGCCCTGTGATCTGGTAATGGGCAGCCTGCTTCCAGATAAGCCTTCAATCCTAGGCATGTTTATTCAGCAGTGAATATAGTGAAATAGAGCAGGGATTACTTCCCAAAAGCATTCATTGTATTGTTACTAAGACGTAAGCCCCATTAAATTCCAGTATAAGAATCACATTCTTGTAAACATTATTTTGGTGCAGGTCATCAGGGGAAAACAGATTACAGATCAAATGTATGTTCTAACCAATGTATGCTTTTGATTCCTGTTACAAAGTGGGGGGGGGGAGAGAAGAGGAAAGAAGAAGAAAGAAGAGAAGCAGTGCCTGTTTCATACATTAGTTCATGCATAAAATATGACCATTTTCACTCATTCATTCATGCATGCATTCAATCATACTCTCTCAGAAGTCTGATCCAAAGTCAGATGTTGCTTTCATACAATATTTTGAGTGCTTGCCCATATATTGCTGGTTTCTGGCAACTGTCTTTTCTTTTTACGGACAGGTGCCCAGAATCTGCAATACATACATATACTGTATTTATGACTTTTAAAAATGTAATTTGGAAGATGACATGGCAAGTTTATTGGAAATAACCTCAGAAGCTGGGTGACAAGTGTTAAATGCCATTGTGACTGTCATTCTGATGAAAGCCATCCATGTCTGTGAGTCTCTGACATAACCCAGAGCAAGGACTTTGGGGAGCGGGGGCAGGATGGCAGAATGAACAGAAAGCCTGAAAAAAATACAGTGTGGTTGGGGTAATGGAGACATTCTGTTTATACATCAAGAATTTCTCAGCCCTGAACATTTATTGAAAGCGGCAACAGAAGCACATGTAGCATGTCCATTTAAATGCACAATTTTGGCTTTGTTATCAACAATGTACTACACTGTTTTGCAGTTCTCCTGTAACATGGGGACTTTTCTGTATAGTGACATGTAATACAATATGAAGGAGAAAAGTTTAAAGAAAACCAGGTTTATTGCACAATAACCACTGAAAAACAGCTGCTTTGTGAGAGACTTCCTTCTGGCACAATAAATGGAGATAACCAGATTGTGGAGATCGCATTGATAGCCAGATTGTGTGGATATTTCTCAATTTGGACCTCCGTGTTATCACTCTAGTTTCTTCTGCTTCTGGACAAAAATAACTGTATTATTTTAACACTTTAATTTGTTTTTAACTTCACCTGTATTTCATATATGTCCATAAGTTTAAATTATGCAATGCTCCGATTTGAATAAAGAAAAATCATGGTAGCACTTGTGCACCAGAAATGTTCCTTCTCCCTAGTCTAGTCCAGATCTGCACTAGTAATGTTTGGGAGACCAGGCAAGATGGGATGAGAAAGCAGAGCTGGGTGGGGGGGAGAGAGAAATAATCTTTTTGACAACAGTTCCTAGAATCTTTCAGACAACATGGCCACTGGTCATGACTTCTGGGAGATCTTGGAAGGTGTCATCTTTATTTTAAAAAAAAGTTTCAGGCTTTAGCATATGCTTCTTTTTAATCCCGCTTTCACCCATGGGCCAAATACAGCCTATCAGGTAGCTCAGACAACCCTCATAGGTTTGTCCACCTCTCAGATGAAACCCTACCTCCTCAGAAAAAGAGAGAAGACAGGAAGGACAGGCACCACCTCAGGGAGCAGACCTTAAAGCTGTGGCTCATTCTCTTCCCCGCTCCCTTCCTCACCAATCTGGGAAGGGAAGGTGTGTTGGAGTTTTTACAACCTTGCATGTTGCCTGGAGAAGGTGTGGCAGGGAGGGACCTTTCTGGGCTGGGAGACTATAAATCTATCTGGCAGCAACTAATTGTTCTTTCCTGCCTCTGAGTTCAAAGAGTGTCCTGCCTCTCTCCTCACTGCTTTTTCTCTCTCTTAAGTTTGTTGAAGTCTGTCACTGAAAGCAGTCATGTTTTTCAGTTTGCCATTGATCTGCAGGTAAATCTGACATGGTCTAGAGGGGCGGGGTAAAAATCAAATCAAATCAAATCAAATCAAATCAAATCAAATCAATCAATCAATCAATCAATCAATCAATCAATCAATCAATCAATCAATCAATCAATAAAATGTTTTTCTTTCTTTCTGTGCTATTAATGTCTCAGAGTGAGTTATTGAGACTGTAAGTGCCAGTTAGTGAGAAAAGATATGGATTACTTTGGGGAACTTGAAGCTACTCTGCTCTCTAAATCCCTGCAATTCTCCTGCACAGCTAAAGGAATTTAACAAAAAAAAAATCTATAACAAGGTGGAGGTGATATTACTTCAGCCAGCTGCTAAAGAGCACTTTCCTGGGGGGAACCTCCTTGGGGGGAGGCTATAACCTAGATGTCCACAATCTAATCTTCACCAGAACTCGGTAAGTGGAGGAGAAGATTCAACTGAAGACTTGCTGCAGTTTGGCATTTCCAACTCACATTCAACTGTTCATGGAAGTACCAAATCACATGAACCGCAGAGCAGTTAATTTCTTTGGAAAGTTTCTGGTTCATAGTTTGTGAATAGTGACACACCATGAACCATCATTTTCACAGTTTGTGCCCATCTCTAATCATGAATGCTGGAAAGCATATAGCAAGGTGCTTTTCCTGTTAATTGCTGAGAATCATGTCTTCCAAATGCAAGAGCTTTCTCCCCTTTAGTAGCTACTCCTGTTGAGAGAGATACTTCTGAATATCTTTACACAGAATTTTATGATTTCCTCTAGGCTATTGGATCCTGCTGCCTGTCCTCAGATTGAAGTTTGATCCTGAAGAATGGCAGCTACCAGTGTTTCTTTCTGTAAAACAATTTGTAACTGGTGATTCTTTCTCTTTCTTTCTTTCTTTCTTTCTTTCTTTCTTTCTTTCTTTCTTTCTTTCTTTCTTTCTTTCTTTCTTTCTTTCTTTCAGAGCTTTGCACAATTTAAATACCAGTGATAAACTACACCTTGATAAGTAACATAGCTTGTAAAAAACACTGTTGATAATTCATATTTGGCATGTCTAAACACTAGGTCTCACGGCTTCCAGATTGTTACAATGGCATATCCATCAGCACAGTAATTATGGGCATTTACCTTCTAGCTCTCCATTGGGTTTTACTGAAGACTACTGCCATGTTTCTCCCATATATAGGATGCTTACAGGGTGTTCCCAAATATTAATTGCTAGTTTAACAAATGCAGAAGAAATAGCATAAACTATAGTTTGGGGGCAAATTCACTTTTGGCACTATTCCACATCTGATTCGAGTTTGGACTGCTTCCCCTGAACACTGACACACCTCCAGGGAAGGGAAAAACTGTCCCATATTTTTCTCCTGGAAGTTTCTCTACTGCACTAAACCAGAACTTTTCTGAAACGAGTAACTCTACTTCACTTCCCTCCCAGCCCTCACCCCCTTCAACAGCAAGAAAAGGTTGGTCCTTGAGCACTATTTGACTATTTTGTGATGCCAGCTGGAACAGAATCAGAACACCAGGAAGTACAAATTTATTGATTGATTGTAAGTACAGGATAACACATACAACCACATGTACAAAAAAACAGACACATGTTTATGTGATTCAGTATTCTGTATCCTCACTTATAAGAAATTCTAGTGAAATAATCCTGTTAACTTTAATTGAAAGATCAGCCTAACAGATCTATAGATTCTCTCTCTTTCTGTATGTGTGTGCATGTGTGTAAAAGATATAGAGTGTTCTTTTGTGTTCCTCTGGGTTTTGCCCCCATTTTGGCCCCCATTTTGACCTAATCCTTACATATTGTACAGGGTTTCCCTCCCTAAATGTGTGAACAACAATATCCTCTCCATAGACACAGGCTTTGGCATGGCAGAGGGGCTTGCATGTTTTGATGAGGTTGAGAGCTATGCTGGTGGTAGCATCACTACTGGAAGGGTCCCCCAAGTCAAACTGGTCTAAACTGAGAAGCCAGACTGTATCCACCAACCATCAATTATGATGCGAAGAAATAAGCACAAATCCATACTGGATCACTCAGTCAATAAAGGCCATGCCCAATGCTATAGCTTTTGAATGTCTGGTGACAAGTGGGGTACGGGGCTCCATACCTCCTGTTGAGGAATCAGGACAGGCTGCTGTAAAGGGACTGGAACAGCATAAATATAAAGCTTGGACATCTGCTGAAAATCAAGAAATTAGGAAATGCTATTATGAGGCAAATTCTGTAGCCCATGGTTTAAAAAAAAAACTGATGAAAATCTGGAAAATGAAACACCTAAATAAAGCATGTTAACAATTTAACTCGGGCATGGCTAAAACTGGGGACCATCAAGAAAAAAACCTGAAGGCTTGCTCTTCACTGCATAAGAACAAGCACCTCAAACAAATGTCATGAAAGCTAAATGCAAGGAATTAGCAAAAGACATCCTCCTTGTTCTCAAAGATTGTGATATCCATTGACCATAACTTGCAGATGCTCCTTTTTCTTACCAACACACTTACACATGTAGGGAAAGAGCACCTTCAGATATTCCTAGGTAGGACTGGTTATCCAGAATCCTTTGGTCATCCAAATTACAATTGCCAGGAATATGACAGGGCAGCTATGGCTCTATTACATTTCTTGGACTTGTAAGGCTTCAGTGCCATTGACCTTGATATCCTTCTGAACAGGATGTCCTGTTTGGGGGTTTATGGTGTAGTGTTATAGTGATTCCTATGTTGTTTCCAGTGGTCAGCCCCATGGCTTCTGAATTGCCATGTCTTGTGAGTTTCAACTTGTTTTTAATGCTATTTAAGACTAGACCTCAAATGCTATAATCCAATGATTTAGAAATCCCAGGGAGCGAGATGCTTGCCAGTGTGGCAACACTAGATTTTGGGGTTTACAGTCTTGGCATCAGGAAGATTAGAAACATTTTCATATTTTTCCCCTTGGTTTGTTGTTGTTGCTGCACTGCTCTCAGATTTTGGCCCTCAAATCCCAGAGAATGGGATGCTACTTCGGACCTGGCAGTCCTAGATACACCTGCACAGTTGCTTCATTGCATGTTTTGATCCTTTATCATACTACCACAAAGCTTCAGAAATTGAAATGTGCAGTGGTATGTTAAGATAAAATATGGGCCATCCATACCAGATGGTTTCTACAGAGCATATGTATACATGCACACATACAGAGAACATGTACCAATTCAGAACAATTAAACAACTATCTAATATTCCCAGCACAGAACAGACAAACTACATCAACTAAAGATGCCATGTCACAGCCATCATTCGAGTCTGATCAGCTGTCACTGAACACCTAGATTCTTGCTGCTCACAGAGACAGTTGTCTCCTTGAGTTTACAAGCAATGTACACATGTAATGCCACCTGAAGCACTTACCCTCTAATGACATAGCAGAACATATAATTAAGATTAATTATATATCAGTGCACCCCATAATCTTAATGGCTTTCATGCAGCACAATTCACATTTTAAGAGTTACATGCAAGTTTTGTAAGGCTTCTGGAAGCAGCTTTTCAAAAACAGACTAACAGGAAGGAGCCCTCATTTTCCCCTGCTGATAAAATGAAGCAATCTTGAAAGTGTTTTACAGCTGGGCAATCATCGGTGTGATGCTTCTGAATGCCCTGGAGGTCTGCACTAGGATTTTAATGAGTCTACAGACTTTGTTATACGTTGAAGAGTCTCTGTGGAAATTATCCTGTGAGTTAAAAACTGGCTTGCTTGCTGAAGCCATTCACATTACTAGAAAGAAGAACAGGGCTTGGGGCAGGTCTATGTGATCAAGGTGTTCATGACACAAACAATAGAAGTGTTCCGATGCTTTTTTTTTTAAAAAAAAAATCTACTAGCAATAATTCATTATTAGATAAAGTAAAAGAATAGAGAGAGACTAATTTTGATAGGAAACTACAAAAAGAAGAAAGAGATAGAATGGATCAATTAATTATTGAGGAGGAAACAGAAGTAATTATAAATAAGCTGAAAGTTGGGAAAACAGATGGACTAGACCCAGAGTATTACAAAGCATTTTAAAAACTCCTTATAAGTTAAAATATTATATAATAAAAATTTAAAAGAGACTAAATTCCCTAGTCATGGAAAGATTCATTAATAGTTCTAATTCTGAAACCAGACAAAAATCCGATGTATATGGAATCCTATAGGCCAATATCATTAATAAACAAAGATGCAAAAAATATTTCCACTATTTTAGCAAACAAATTTTAAAAAAATTAATGGAAACTACATCTATAAAGATCAGAATAGGTTTATACAAGGAAGATAAATGGTAGATTTAGTGAAAAGAGCACTTAACACAATTTATACAGCAAGAGACACCAAATATAAGGCAGGAGGAATAGCAATGGGTATCTTCAGTGTGTTTGATTCTGTTAAATTGGACACATTAAAGATGGTGATTAAACACTTAGGATTTGGTATTCAATTTAGCTGTATAATGAAATAACTATATTCACAGAATATGGCAAAGACTACAGTAAATGATGGGACAGCATATATAATATTGCTAGGCTGAGGAACAAGACAAGGATGCCCATTATCTCCAGTTTTATTTATAATAGAGATGTTAGCAAATGCAATCAGAGAGGATAAAGAAATAAAAGGAATAGGATATGGGGAAAACAACAAGGTGAATTTATTTGCAGATAATACTTGATTATTGATTAAAAACCCAACTGAATCCATAGAGGGAATAAAAAAACATTTAAAACAATTTGAGGAAATAACGGTATTAAAGGTAAAATGGGATAAGTCAGAATGCATACTACTAAACCATAAGAAGGATAGTGAAGATGAAAAATATTTTAGAGGAAAATTGAAAAATAATATTAAATATTTAGGAATAAATATCACTTAAAATTTTAAAGATATTATTACAATGAATTTGGATAAATTGAAGAAAGAGATTAATGAACAGATAAATGAATTTTAAAAACAAAAAAATTCCTGGTTTGGTAGAATAGTGTTATATAAAATGAAAATCATCTCCAAATTACATTTCTTATTTTGGATGTTACTGATGAAGGTTGAAGAAAAACAGTTAAAAGAATGGTAGATAAGGATTAATATGTATTGCAACGGTAATAAGAGAGCTAGAATTAATAAGAACTTATGGTATGTGTCACAAAAAGGAGGTTTAGGTATATCCAACATTAAACTGTATTATACAGCAAATCAGTTTAAGACATATTCCAGATATAATAGTGAATAATAAAAATTTTATTTGGAGAGAGTCAGAATTTTATGGAAAAGAAGGAATGATAGGAAATATATTTAAAAAAAAGAAAATCAGGGGAGAGATGAAAAATATAGATAATCCCTTTTAAAAACGATATGTTAGAATATTGGAAAAATTATAGGAGAATGTTAAGTCCACCAACCTCACCCTTGTCACAAGTTCTAGAATTAAAATTTATCCTAGATAATCTTAAAGGGAAGCTAAAAAGAGTTTTACCAAGTAAGAGAATTATGAGGATAAAAGAATGAACAAAAGAAATGCAAGATAGGGAAAGTATAAGAGAGATACTGGGAGAGGGGATTTCATGGTTCAACACACTAGAAAAATGGATAAAAGAATGGAAAACAAAAGAACTAAAGGGCAGAATGATGACAAAGTTTGAGGAGATTATAGAAAAAAGTAAAAACAGACAAGGGAGAACAGAAAGGTAACAATATAATATATAAAATGTTGATACAGGTGGAATATTAAAAAGTATGTTAAAAGATTTATGACAAGAAGATCTGAATGAAGAAATTAAAAAGGAAGACTGGAGTAAAATGTTGAATAAAAGAATAATGAAGAACATGTCTGTAAGGATGAAGGAAAATTCTTACAAAGTACTGTACTCTGAAGATGGTATATAACACCTGTAAAGCTGAATATAATAAAGATACACCTTTATAAAGGGGACATATATACATATGTGGTGGCTGTGTGAAATAAGGAAGATGGAGTAGACAATGATTTTCAGGGAATTAAGAAAAATAAAGGATTGCTTTGTTGAATCTGGTTAATGAAATTAATTGAAGAGAGAAGGAATGAATTACTATAATGGTGATGATGGCAAGATTAATATTCGCAAAAAAATGAAAAAGTAATACTGAAATTAGTATGGAGGAGTGGTATAGAGAAATGTGGAATATGGCAATTAATGATATGCTAATTTGTGAAATTAAGATTAGAAGAGGAATGATGAAATGCAATGGATTTTAAACACATATGGATTTTGCTTTTCGTACACATGTTTCAGAAAAGGAAGGGGTATACACCAGGAGAAGAATCAGTGTATTACTGGAGAAATTTGGGCAATTTGAAATATAAATATAAAGAACATGGAACAAGTCCCAAGTGGGGGGTGGGCTGCACAGAGTGGAGAAGAGGGGTTGGTTATGTCATAAGTGCGTAGATGATTGTGTTTTGTAAAATTATAGGTTTTGCATCTGTCTTTCTTTTCTGTTCAAGAAAAAAAAGATCATGATGAACCTATATTTGATCCTTTAAAAATAGCCATCTCCAATTTGGTGGCCACCATCATTCCCAGCAACCATGGATTGTGATCATTGAACAACAATCTGAATTATGTCACTTGCGAAGTGTTTTCAAACTCAAGCCAAGGGCTGTATGTCAGCAAAGGCTTGGCAGGTTGTCCACCCCTGACATAAAGAGTATACTTTCAGCCTCCACATTTCTTGTCTTGTTGGAACAGGACATTCACATCAAACTGATTTAATGCTTAGAATTTCTCCCAAAGGACACCTAAGAATAATAAGGCAGTACTAAAACTCTTTATTATGTAACCATCAAACATGGGCGTAAACAATATATATACATATAAAAGAATAACAGAGAGAGTGATTTCTGTACAGCTTCCTCCTATAAGGATGAAGCAGAACCAAAAAGTATAACAGAGAAGTGAGATACAGAAAGCATAAGGACAAGAATTGGCCACAACAACTAAATAAATCCCTCCAAAAGCCCAATATTATTATTTTATTATTATTATTATTTATTTAATTTATATGCCGCCCACTCTACCCAAAGGTCTCTGGGCGGCTTACAACAATTAAAATTCAATGCGATAAAATAAAATGATCAAAATACAGTTAAAATACAATTAAAATATAGTTTGTTCTACCTATGTAGGAATATACTGTATACATTTGCAACAAAAGGTCCCTTATCTAAGAATGATAGGTTTGTAGAGAGACAGAAGACAGTGCTCAAAGGTGGTAAAACCAAAATAAATGATCCAGTAAGAACGCTGTAGCCCAAGATAGATGAAGAGGTAGTTCAGCCTGCTTTGAATGGATTCAAGCCTTCAGGGCCGTATGAACTACATCCAAGGATACTAATGGGATGTGCAGATACAGTATTATCTCAGAGCCTCTGTCTATAATCTTTGAGAATTCTTGGAGAACAAGTGGCCTTAGTAGACCAGAAGACTGAAAGTGGGCAGATATGTATTCTCAATTTCAAATCGGGGAAAAGGAAGATCAAGTCTGGTGATGTTCATCCCAGGAAAGAACAGGCCATCAAACTGTCTGTGAACACTTAGAGAAGAATACCATGATTACTAAAGCTAACATAGATTTCTAGAAAATCAATCAGGCAAAACTAATGTTATGTCTCTTTTTTCCCATAAAGTTACAAAGCTTGGTAGAACATTACATTGTGATGTAATGGATCATGATTTCGGCAAGGCTTTCAACAAGATCATTGAGTGATATTTTTGAAGATAAACTGAACTAGATTATGGTTCAATTTTTTAAAAAAATAAATCTGTATCTGATTGATGAGCCATGTCCAAAATTTATTGTGTTTTAGCCACTGTGCCACAAAGTTTAAAGTTAATTTTAAGCAGGAACCATCAGACCCACAGATATGATATGTGTGGTACCTAGCTTGGCAGTAGTGTGCGTGCAAAGGATCTAGAGGTGTTGGTAGAGATATGTTCATAAAGTGTTGTGGTAGCAAAGAAAGCCAACACAAGGGAGTGGCTACATTTGCCATTTACACTACAGTCTGTGTCAGATTTAGCATGGATGTAATTGAATTGGCAGCTATACACAGCTGTTCACTTTCTAGCAGTGTGATCACTGATCCAGTGCAAAAGGGCACTCATAGTGCTGTCAGTTCCCCTCAACCAAGTGGCTATTGTCAACAGTGGGGTTTTTTTTAATTCTTTCCAAAGTCAGTGCTGCAACTGATTAGCACTAAGTCACTTTGAGGGGGGAAATTCAAAGAGGTGAAGGGAAAGGGTAGTCCCAGTGGAAATTACTAATTGGCACCTTATCAGATCAGAAGCCACTTCCAATGTTTGAGCTCTGTGGAAATACATTCACTGTTTACTCTGCCTCCTCTGCCTCTGCCACAGAATAATTGTTTCTATTTGTCTCTATGGCTAAAGCAATATGATCTATGGAAACCAAGAGGGAACCAATTTGAAAACTGTACGATTAAAGTGGATTTCCCTTGCTATGTGGCCACACCCCAATTCCAGGTTGTATCAACAGAAGTGCAATGTCCAGATTAAGTGAAGTAACAGGATTCCTTTATGCTTTGGTCAAAATTCACCTGGAATATTGAGTCCAGTTCTGGGCACCACAGTTTAACAAAGATATTGACAAGCTAGAACATGTCCAGAGGAGGATAACCAACGTGGCAAAATGTCTAGAGACCAACTCTTATGAGGAACAATTCAGGGAGTGGATATGTTTAGCCTGTGGATTGAATATTCAGAGGTGATTTGGTGGCATCTTCAAATATCTGAAGGACCGTCAAATAGTAGAGCAACATTTCTGCAGCTCCGGTCCAGAATATTGAATCATAACTAATGAGTTCAAACTATGTTAGGAATAACTTCTTCACAGTAGAACTTTACTGGGATGAATTATCTCAAAATGAGGTGTACTTTCCTTCTTTGGAGATATTTAAACAGAGGTTGAATTGCCATCTATCTGTCAGAGATGCTTTAGCTGTCAATTTCCTACACCATCACTATGGTTATATACTATTCCGTAGATCCAGGATCTTATCTAGCTCTACAATGCTGTTAATTATATGATTAAATAGGGCTTTAATAGAATGTTGTGGGACAATATCACTTGCTAAAAAGAAAGCTATCAGCCATCCTCAGTCGGTTATGCACACTTTCTGGACAGTGTAAACTGTAGGGAAAACCAGAGTGCTGGTATATTGCTGGACTTGCATCAGGTAATCCAAGTTTTATCCCTAATGAAGCAGGAAGGAGAAGAACAATATATGCCACTCTATGCTTACTAGAGAAAAGGTATATGAATGTAACTAATACAGAAATCAAGAATAAGTACTGTATTTACTTCTTCACATAGTACATAGGTAAACCATGGGATTTCAATCCATTACCAGCTTGAACCGATTTGAAACAGGACTGAATAAACTAACTTATTTATTATTTATTTATTTAAAATATTTTTACCCTGTCTTTCTCCTTAAAAAAGACCCAAGGTGGCTTACATCATTAAAATACAGTATTTAGAAGCTAAAAACATAGACAGCATCTTAAAAAGCAGGCGACAAAGGTCTGCATAGTCAAAGCTATGGTTTTCCCAGTAGTGATGTATGGAAGTGAGAGCTGGACCATAAAGAAGGCTGACCGTTGAAGATGCTTTTGAATTGGAGTGCTGGAGGAGACTCTCGAGAGTCCCCTGGACTGCAAGGAGAACAAACCTATCCATTTTGAAGGAAATCAACCCTGAGTGTTCACTAGAAGGACAGATCCTGAAGCTGAGGCTCCAATACTTTGGCCATCTCCTGAGAAGAGAAGATTGCCTGGAAAAGACCCTGATGTTTGGGAAAGTGTGAAGGCAGGAGGAGAAGGGGACGACAGAGGACGAGATGGTTGGACAGTGTCATTGAAGCAACCAACATGAATTTGACACAACTCTGGGAGGCAGTGGAAGACAGGAGGGCCTGGCGTGCTCTGGTCCATGGGGTCACGAAGAGTCGGACACAACTAAACGACTAAACAACAAAAACAACAACAGAAGCTAAAAACGGTAAGTATACAAAATATTAAAAAGAAGAATTGAACAAATAATGTATTAAAAACAATAAATAAAACCAATACTAAAAATACATTTAAAAGCAGCATGTTGAATAAATTCATCCACTTGGTTCCTTATTTTCTGTATCAGTTATACAGTCTTGTTATAATGTCTATATATTATCTTGGTATTGGAAGCAGTATGAATTCCAGTTATTTGGGAGCACAGGTTGAAGGTCACTGTTCTCTTCATATTCCACTTGTGGGTATGTGATTGGCCATTATGGGCAAGTGGATGCAGGATGAGACAGGACCTTGTTTGATCCAGTAACTCTTCTTGCTCACACTCAGGGTTTACCAGAACATGCAAAAACTTGTCTTCTGCTCCTCAGTGTGCGCCCCATTTTGCTCCAGTTTGATTGGTACACAGGCGCCACTATTGCAGTGGATGACTTCTTGTTACAATGATTAATTGAAATGCTGTCAGTCCTGGACAACCCTCTCTTAAACCTCTGTACGTAGACACAGGAGATGGAGAGGGCCAGATCTCAGTGAGAGGTCAGGGGAAGGATTTGGGGTCATCGTGAAGGAAGAGACTAAGTTTATGAACCTGAGAATTATTATGAACCCCAGAGGGATCCATCTTTACACTCAGACGAATGTACCAACTTGAGAATGATTATCAACCCCAGAGGGATCCATCTTTACATGCAGGAATGCTTCTGAGACACCCTGCTACAGACAGAGTGCTCTTAATTGCTCGGCAAGAGCAGGCAGCTGCTGGGCTGGACTTGGAGTAATCATCTTAATCCTAAGGCAAAGCACTCATAATTGCTAGTCTTGCTTTTCTCACTAATAAACCTGGAGGGGAGGGGGTTTCAAGATTGCTTTACTTTTCTGCCTTTCGCATGTATTGGCCAGCACTGATCTTTCCACCAAGAATACCACAGGATTGTTTCTTTCCCACAGCAGACTGATAAGGATACCCTTATCTGGCTATCACCTTCTATGGCAGAGTACAGCCACATGGAGTCAGTGGTAACTTTTGTTTGTTACATATATATCCCACTGTAAATGTAAGGTGGTGTGCATGGCTTGGCTCTTCTCTACTTCATCCTCAACACAGCCCGGTGAAGTAGGTCAGATTAAGAGACTAGCACAGCAGTGGCCACTGAGTCGGTTTCATCCAAAACTGGGTTCCATCCAAAACTCTCAAGCATTGCACCACACTGGCTATCTAGATTGCATGCAAAGATATGTAAAAGAACCTGTTGGGTTTTTCCCCTGGCCACAGATGGGATATATAATATGGGGTTATCTAGATCAGTGGTTCTTAACCTTGGGTTACTCAGGTGTTTTTGGACTGCAACTCCCAGAAGCCTTCACCACCAGCTGTGCTGGCTGGGGTTTCTGGGAGTTGCAGTTCAAAAACACCTGACTAACCCAAGGTTAAGAACCACTGATCTAGATGTTGTTGAACTACAAGTGCCATATGCCTTATCCAAAAGTGTGGGAAGCAGAGTCCTGTGCATGATAGTGCCCCCCCACTGTTGTTCTAATGAGTAATTTACATTGGAGAAGCAGCAGTGGGGAGGACTACCAAGTAGCTTTCTAAGACTGAACTCAGGTCTTGCACCCTGTTGAAATGGAGAAACAGTTACTCCTTCCCCAGCACTAGGCTGTTTCTCCATTTCAAGAGGGTGCCCTACATGTGTTGAATCTGAAAAAGCTGCTTGGGGGGAAAGGGAGAGGAACACAAACTTTTCCCACGATGTCTCTGTTGCAATGGCCTCTCTCTTCCAGAAACAATCAGCCATTACAGTTGCATAACATCTATAAAGGATGTACCATAGTTTAGCCCACAGAAAATTAGGAAAGTGTAGTCCCACCTAACGGTTAATATTTGTACAGGATCCAGAAAAATGCCCACATTCCTGCAATTGACTTGTGCCACCTGATTGCCTTTTGCCACTCATGACTTCCTTCTTCTTTCAGAATTGCTAACCTGTATGCCACATGACATTCTGTACTTGAGACTGCCTCCAAGAGCAGTTTAATACTGGGACTGCTGCTAAATGTGAGAGGGGGAACCCCATGCAACTAAAGCCCCACTGAGCTTATGAGATTAGTTTTACAGTTCTTTAGATCCTGGCCATTTATCAGCATTTACATGTTGCAAGTACATGTAGTCATCGGTCCAAAACAAGCACTGACATGAACTTACTTCCATTATCATGATCTACAAACAAAACACACCTTTGCTGCTTTTTCATCTGTTCTTTTCTAAAGAGGCTCATTCAAATATTGCTCTCAGGGCTATGTTACGTATTAGTTTTTAAATGTGCACCCAAAAAAAGCAGATCTGCATCCTTATCTAAGTATACTTATAAAATGCCAACATACATAATACATCCGAGGTCAATATATGTGATATACCAATATAGAGCATGTTCTTGAAGTCATATGGCGTTACTTCCTCCACTGCGTTTAGGAGGTCAGGGTCTATTCTGATCACAATTGCTCCAGAGGCAAAAGACTGCAGTCCTCTTTGTATACACATACACATACATTTCATGGCTTCTTATGAAAAGTAAGCTATCACTTCATCAGTGTTACACCTAGTTTGGCTCTACCATACAGAATGCCATTAGAGGCCACCAGCTCTTACTGAGGCTCTGATTTGCTTTACCATTCCAAATTCAGTGTGATTATAATATAACATTACATGGGACCCCTATATCTTCTGCAGCAGGAAATTTACAGTTAAAGCCTTGACACATGACCATCTATTCTTTGTTTTAAATTATTCTGTGAAGGAGAGTCTACCACCTTCTGAAGTATTTCATTCCATAGCTGAATAGCTTTTACTATAACAATTTCTTTGTAATGTTTAGCCAACAATTCTTTTAATTAGAATTCATCTCTTCCAGTCCTATCCCTGAAGCTGAGCAGCACAAAGTCACCTTGCTCCATCTGCCACAGGACAACCCTCTAGACCAGTGGTTACCAGCCTTGGGTACTTTTGGATTGCAACTTCCAGAATCCTTCACTACTAGCTGTGCTGCCTGGGATTTCTGGGAGTTGTAGTCCAAGAACACCTGGATTCCCCAAGCTTGGGAACCACTGCTCTAAACATACTGCAGATTGGCCATAGCCTTTCCTGAACTGTGGTGCAGAGACAAGTGTCCAGGCTGGTCAGCCATTCAAGCAAAGAATGCCTCCAGATAAAGGACTGTCTAGAGGAATTTTCCTTCATAAGGATGTACAGTACACGTTCTGTAACACGGCTCATTATCTTACTTTGTACAGGACAATTCTCTATTTGAAGGCAACTTCTGTTTGAAGGATTGTCTGACTTACATCCTTTCTGTCATGGTTCCCTGGTCAAGGCTACCTCTCTGTAGCCACTCAGCCACACTACTCTTGTTTATACTGGGATGGGAGAGCTAAAGGAGAAGTCAGATGAGGTGAAAGCTATGGAAGCTGACTGGAGCCGTATCACTTCTAGCACTCCAGTCTCCAAGACTTGGCTGCACAGCAGGAAATTTAAAATAAAAAAATTCCCCAAGGCTTGGCCCTTAGACTTAGCGCACCAATCACAAAAGCACTAAAAATCCCAGTAGCTGGTTAATTACAAATTACTTTTTATGCAAGTAAATGGACCACTACACACCTGTTGATAACAACGTCTTTATTCCCTTTCATGTTCCATCAAGACAGAAGGCTCTTTTCAAATCAAGAATCACAGTAAAAGCATTAAATTCCTCTTGGGCTGCTTTGATATGCCCTCAAATAAAATATAAACATGGAAATGTTAAGTCATCTCAGTCTCTTCTTTGAAGTGTTCAGTAACAGGAGGTAAGTTGAAGGTGTGTATTGTCCTTTTATACACTAACCTCTGTCTGTTCAGTTAGGTTCCCAGACACTCATAACAAAAGCACTGAAGTACCCAACAAATGAATACCATATTCCACATTCCCCAGTTTGTCAGTTTCTTTACATGCTCTAAAGCTAAAGAACTGTAAGAAGGAAACACAGACACACCTGGACAATAGAATAACCAGGCACACGGGTCATAGGGATACACATCTCCTCTATGAGAACATGAATTTTAAATTCTGCATTTACATTATAATTTCAAAATGTGCATTTATACATTAAAAACATAGTACTGTATTTGCAACTGTAATACAACTCTCTACTGTCCTTTTTTTCTGGCAATGCCTAAATTGTACCTTAATTACTAATGCATACAAAGGCATGTATTTTCCTGTGTAGTTCACAGGCCCTTGGATGTCTGGCCATGTGGAAACTGTACTGATCTCACCAAAACAGATTTTATATTCATGATTTGGAGTAACCAAAGTTTCCTTTGTGAATTGCTATAATTCATGCTGCCAGGTCCATGATACTGCACATCCCCAACAGGTGTTTTCCCCAACAGGTGTTTTTTTAGCAATAAATCATGAAGACCAGCAAGTAAAAACTTAGTCCTAAAACAATGGGGCAACATGTTCCAGAATAAAAGGGCATGCTCCATGTTGACGGATATAGCTGGTTTCTGCAGTCTTAACAGGTGAGGCCTGGATTCCATCCTTTTCTTTAAAGAGCCACTTTTCTTTCAGACAAACCACAGGCACCACCAAGTGGTTGAAGTAGTTCAATGCATAGTTTTTATGAGACAACACGTATGGGGATACCAGCCTGAGACCAGAATCGAAACAGAGAATAATTGTGCTGTCTAATTTGGAGCAATCTACATTTTAAATTGATTACTACTTTATATCCATGGCACTTTAATATCTGTTGTTGTTTAGTCATTTAGTTGTGACCGACTCTTCGTGACCCCATGGACCTGAGCACACCAGGTCCTCCTGTCTTCCACGGCCTCCCGGAGTTGTGTCAAATTCACGTTGGTAGCTTCGATGACATTGTCCAACCATCTTATCCTCTGTTGTCCTATCTCGTCTTTCCTCCACACTTTCCCAACATCAGGGTCTTTTCCAGGGAGTCTTCTCTTCTCATGAGATGGCCAAAGTATTGAAGCCTCAGCTTCAGGATCTGTCCTTCCAGTGAGCACTCAACCCTGATTGATTTATATATTTTATTTATTTATTACATTTATACCCCACCCATCTAGACCGGTCTACTCTGGGCAGCTAACAATAATAACCAGAATAAAAACAATATAACAAAATAAAAAACAATAGAATATAGTTCAAGATGGGAAAAAATATTCAAGTGATGACAGGAGGGAAAGCCTGCCTAAAAAGCCGGGTCTTCAGTTTGCTCTTAAAAACACCCAGCGAGGTAGCCAGACAGATCTCTTGGGACAGACTGCTCCAAAGGCATTTCCTTCAGAATGAATAGGTTTGATCTCTTTGCAGTACAGGGGGCTCTCAAGAGTCTCCTCCAGCACCACAATTCAAAAGCATCAATTCTTTGGCGGTCAGCCTTCTTTATGGTCCAGCTCTCACTTCCATACATTGCTACTGGAAAAATCATAGCTTTGACTATGCGGACCTTTGTCAGGAATGTGATGTCTCTGCTTTTTAAGATACTGTCTAGGTTTCTCATCGCTTTCCTCACAAGAACCAGGCATCTTTTAATTTCGTGGCTGCTGTCACCATCTGCAGTGATCAATTATTTATTTTATTTATTTATTTATTGAACTTGCATCCCACCCATCTAGACAATGTCTACTCTGGGCGGCTCACATGGAGCCCAAGAAGGTAAAATCTGTCACTTTCAGAGTGGTATCATCTGCATATCTGAGGTTGTTGATATTTCTTCCAGCAATCTTAATTCCGGCTTGGGATTCATCCAGTCCAGCCTTTTGCATGATGTATTCTGCATATAACTTAAATAAGCAGGGAGACAATATACAGTCTTGTCATACTCCTTTTCCAATTCTGAACCAATCAGTTATTTCATATCCAGTTCTAACTGCTGCTTCCTGTCCCACATATAGATTTCTCAGGAGGTAGATAAGGTGGTCAGGAATTTCTTTAAGAACTTGCCATAGTTTGCTGTGGTCCACACAGTCAAAGGCTTTTGCATAGTCAATGAAGCAGAAGTAGATGTTTTCTGGAACTCTCTGGCTTTCTCCATAATCCAGCGCATGTGAGCAATTTGCTCTCAAGTTCCTCTGCCCCTTCAAAATCTAGCTTGTACTTCTGGGAGTTCTCAGTCCACATACTTCTGAAGTCTATCTTGGAGGATTTTGAGCATAACCTTGCTAGCATGTGAAATTAGTGCAATTGTATGGTAGTTGGAGCATCCTTTGGCACTGCCCTTGTTTGGGATTGGGATGTAAACTGATCTTTTCCAGTCCTCTAGCCACTGCTGAATTTTCCAAACTTGCTGGCATATTGAGTGTAGCATGTTAACAGCACCATATTTTAAGATTTTAAATAATTTAACTGGAATGCCCTCACCTCAACTGGCCTTTTGTTAGCCATGCTTTCTAAGGCCTACTTGACTTCACTCTCCAGGAGGTCTGGCTCAAGGTCAGCAACCACACTATCTGGCTTGTCGAGGACATACAGATCTTTCTGGTATAAACTTTAATATCTAGCAGGCTACAAATTTAACAATATTAACAATAATAGTAGCATGCCATCAAGTCAATTCCCAAGCTGTACTGGGAGCCTGTGAGGTTGAAAAGGTTACCATTTCCATGGTTTTCCAGGTAGAGTATTTAAAAGTACTTTTTTTCTATTTGGGAGCACCCTGGGACTATGCACCTTGTCCAAGGCTACACACTGGTTCTTGAGACTCACAGTGAAGAAATGAACTACCAACTCTTCATGAGAAGAAAAGACTCCTTGGAAAAGACCTTGATGTTAGGAAAGTGTGAAGGCAAGAGGAGAAGGGGACGACAGAGGATGAGATGGTTGGACAGTGTCATCGAAGCAACCAACACGAATTTGACCCAACTCCGGGAGGCAGTGGAAGACAGGAGAGCCTGGCGTGCTTTGGTCCATGGGGGTCACGAAGAGTCAGACGCGACTAAACAACAACAAAGTACATAGATGCCGATAATGAAGTGGAGGTTTAAACCTTCCCAACCTGATACACTGATTTGTGCAGGTACAGAAGACTTTGTGCAAGCACATATATGTACATCTTCCCAGCCTGCACTGGAAGCTGTGGAGGCTGAATGGGCAATGCACTTTAGATATGGAATTCTGAATAGGATGACAGTAACATTTTCTAATAATGCAAGAATATTAGGTCAAGCCAAATCTTGCCCATCTAACCTATTCTTGTCAACTTTGATTGGCAGTGGCTTTTCAGTTTTCACACAGCTTTCCTAGACGAACCTGGCAGTTCATGGTATTCATGAAATCAAAGCACCGTATTTTTCCACTTTTCTAATCCAAAATTAAGAAATCCAAGTGGGGCTTAGCAAGTGTAGGGGAAAAGGGATCAAAGTGCTGCAGGATCACTTTGATCCCTGCTTTCTCCCTTCATGCTAAGCCCCGCAGGGCTTAGCAACAGGAGGGGGAAAGGGATCAAAGCTATCCCGTGACTGCGCAATTCTTTTGATCCCTTTCCCCCTTATACATCCAAGGGATTGCTTTGATCCTTTCCCCCCCTCCTTTTGCTAAGCCCCACGGGGCTTAGCAAGCAGAGGGGAAAGCAGGGATCAAAGCGATCCTGCAGGATCACTTTGATCCCTGCTTTCCCCTCCATTTGTTTTTGTTCTCTCCTCAGCTTGCTTCCATGTATAAGATGACCCTCAATTTTTAGTCTAAAGATTTTAGACAAAAGTATAGTCTTATACATGGAAAAATATGGTACTAATCAAGCCTGGCTCTAACTACCAAAAACTTATGAGATAGGTGTCTGGCCTGGTGGTTCTAGTTGTTTAGAAAGCAGGTACTGTTTCAGATGCAGTATTTGGACATGCCATTGCCCAGTTCTAGCAAAGGATTATTTTATTCAATTTATTTTAGCAAGCAGGATCTATCGGTATTTCACTGTCATTTGCATGGATGCTACTGTTGTCTCTACCCCTTCCCTTCTACTCAAATCAGCCTCCCCTACAACAACTATGCCAGTTGGGACTGGTGGCAGTTGCAATTCATATTGGGGAAAGGCTACTAAGTAAGGTTTCTCGCTAAAACATTTAAATAAATGTGATTCTGAGTGTGAAAAATTAAATCTTCTGCAACAAGGAAAGCACCAAAGGACAAATTTATGAGATCCTTTAAGAGACACAGGAATATAGATTTCCGTTCCTGGATTATTGTTTTAAGGCAGACCAAAGAAAGCTAACAAAAGTTAGTTGCTTATTTTGTAAGAACCCATCTGATAAACTCCTTCATGGATTGCTGCCTTGTCGTGGCGAAGGGGCTTGAGTAACTCAGAGAAGCTATGGGCTATGCCGTGCAGGGACACCCAAGACGGACAGGACATAGTGGAGAGTTCCGACTAAACGCAATCCACCTGGAGTAGGAAATGGCAAGCCACTCCAGTATCTTTGCCAAGAACGCCCCATGATCAGAAACAAAAGGCTAAAAGATATGACGCTGGAAGATGGGCCCCTCAGGTCGGAAGGCGTCCAACATGCTACTGAGGAAGAGTGGAGGACAAGTACAAGTAGCTCCAGAGCTAATGAAGTGGTTGGGCCAAAGCCGAAAGGACGCTCAGCTGTGGACGTGCCTGGAAGTGAAAGGAAAGTCCAATGCTGTAAAGAAAAATACTGCATAGGAACCTGGAATGTAAGATCTATGAACCTTGGGAAGCTGGAGGTGGTCAAACAGGAGATGGCAAGAATAAACATCGACATCCTGGGCATCAGTGAACTAAAATGGACAGGAATGGGCGAATTCAGCTCAGATGATTATCGTATCTACTACTGTGGGCAAGAACCCCGTAGAAGGAATGGAGTAGCCCTCATAGTCAACAAAAGAGTGGGAAAAGCTGTAATGGGATACAATCTCAAAAATGATAGAATGATGTCAATACGAATCCAAGGCAGACCATTCAACATCACAATAATCCAAGTTTATGCACCAACCAGCATTGCTGAGGAGACTGAAATTGAACAATTCTATGAAGATTTACAACACCTTCTAGAACTGACACCAAAGAAAGATGTTCTTCTCATTCTAGGGGACTGGAATGCTAAAGTAGGGAGCCAAGAGATAAAAGGAACAACAGGGAAGTTTGGCCTTGGAGTTCAGAACGAAGCAGGACAAAGGCTAATAGAGTTTTGTCAAGAGAATAAGCTGGTCATCACAAACACTCTTTTCCAACAACACAAGAGGCGACTCTATACATGGAAATCACCAGATGGGCAATATCGAAATCAGATTGATTATATTCTCTGCAGCCAAAGATGGAGAAGCTCTATACAGTCAGCAAAAACAAGACCTGGAGCTGACTGCGGTTCTGATCATCAGCTTCTCATAGCAAAATTCAAGCTTAGACTGAAGAGAGTAGGAAAAACCACTGGGCCACTCAGGTATAATCTAAACCAAATCCCTTATGAATACACAGTGGAAGTAAAGAACAGATTTAAGGAACTAGATTTGGTGGACAGAGTGCCTGAAGAACTTTGGATAGAGGCTCGTAACATTGTCCAGGAGGCAGCAATGAAAACCATCCCAAAGAAAAGGAAATGCAAGAAAGCAAAGTGGCTGTCCAACGAGGCCTTAGAAATAGCAGAGAGGAGAAGGGAAGCAAAATGCAAGGGAGATAGGGAAAGTTACAGAAAATTGAATGCAGACTTCCAAAGAATAGCAAGGAGAGACAAGAGGGCCTTCTTAAATGAACAATGCAAAGAAATAGAGGAAGATAACAGAAAAGGAAAGACCAGAGATCTGTTCAGGAAAATTGGACATATTAGAGGAACATTTTGCGCAAAGATGAACATGATAAAAGACAAAAATGGGAAGGACCTAACAGAAGCAGAAGACGTCAAGAAGAGGTGGCAAGAATACACAGAGGAATTATATCAGAAAGATTTGGATATCCCGGACAACCCAGACAATGTAGTTGCTGACCTTGAGCCAGACATCCTGGAGAGCGAAGTCAAGTGGGCCTTAGAAAGCCTGGCTAACAACAAGGCCAGTGGAGGTGATGGCATCCCAGTTGAACTATTTAAAATCTTGAAAGATGATGCTGTTAAGGTGCTACATTCAATATGCCAGCAAGTTTGGAAAACTCAACAGTGGCCAGAGGATTGGAAAAGATCAGTCTACATCCCAATCCCAAAGAAAGGCAGTGCCAAAGAATGCTCCAACTACCGTACAATTGCACTCATTTCACACGCTAGCAAGGTTATGCTCAAAATCCTACAAGGTAGGCTTCAGCAGTATGTGGACCGAGAACTCCCAGAAGTACAAGCTGGATTCCGAAGAGGCAGAGGAACTCGAGACCAAATTGCTAACTTGCGCTGGATTATGGAAAAAGCCAGAGAATTCCAGAAAAATATCTACTTCTGCTTCATTGATTATGCGAAAGCCTTTGACTGTGTGGACCACAGCAAACTATGGCAAGTTCTTAAAGAAATGGGAGTGCCTGACCACTTTATCTGTCTCCTGAGAAACCTATATGTGGGACAGGAGGCAACAGTTAGAACTGGTCATGGAACAACTGAGTGGTTCAAAATTGGGAAAGGAGTACGGCAAGGCTGTATATTGTCTCCCTGCTTATTTAACTTATATGCGGAATACATCATGCGGAAGGCTGGACTGGAAGAAACCCAAGCCGGAATTAAGATTGCCGGAAGAAATATCAACAACCTCCGATATGCAGATGATACCACTCTGATGGCAGAAAGTGAGGAGGAATTAAAGAACCTTGTAATGAGAGTGAAAGAGGAGAGTGCAAAAAACGGTCTGAAACTCAACATCAAAAAAACTAAGATCATGGCCACTGGTCCCATCACCTCCTGGGAAATAGCAGGGGAATATATGGAGGCAGTGTCAAATTTTATCTTCCTGGGCTCCATGATCACTGCAGATGGAGACAGCAGCCCTGAAATTAAAAGACGCCTGCTTCTTGGGAGGAAAGCGATGACAAATCTTGACAGCATCTTGAAAAGCAGAGACATCACCTTGCCAACAAAAGTCCGAATAGTCAAAGCTATGGTTTTTCCTGTTGTGATGTATGGAAGTGAGAGCTGGACCATAAAGAAAGCAGACCGCCGAAGAATTGATGCCTTTGAACTGTGGTGCTGGAGGAGGCTCTTAAGAATCCCCTGGACTGCAAGGAGAACAAACCTATCAGTTCTAAAGGAAATCAACCCTGAGTGCTCACTGGAAGGACAGATCCTGAAGCTGAGGCTCCAGTACTTTGGCCATCTCATGAGAAGAAAAGAGTCCTTGGAAAAAACCTTGATGTTAGGAAGGTGTGATGGCAAGAGGAGAAGGGGACGACCGAGGATGAGATGGCTGGACAGTGTCTGCGAAGCAACCAACATGAACCTGACACAACTCCGGGAGGCAGTAGAAGACAGAAGGGCCTGGCGTGCTCTGGTCCATGGGGTCACGAAGAGTCGGACACGACTAAACGACTAAACACATCTGATAAAAACTACACAAGTCTAACACAGTTGTGGTCTTGACTTCTGGTACTGTTTCTAGGCTGCTCCCCAAGTTAAAAGTAGGGAAAGCTGCTGCAGAAAGACCCATCCACTATGCCTTTAACGGGTAATGATGGCCTTTCAGGAATTTCTGGGCTAGAATTCCTTCTAGGAGGGCTAGGGCTAATGTGTGGGCAAAAAGCATAACAAAATTAGAGGATTCAGCTGTGGTCCCTTAAACTAGGACAAAAGTACAGTGGACCCTCGACTTACAGACAGCTCGACTTACAGACTTTTCAAGTTACAGACTTCTCTGGCCACAAAATTTAGGTTCGACTTGCAGCCAGAGAATCGACCTACAGACCAGAAAAAAAAAAAAACACCAAAATGGAACAAAAACGAACGGTTACGGGATTAATTGGTTTTCAATGCATTGTAGGTCAATGGAGACTCGACCTACAGACTTTTCGACCTGCAGCCACCGTTCCAATATGGATTAATTCCGTAAGTAGAGGGTCCACTGTATAGGCCTTTGCAGCTGTGAAAGACATTTGCAGACAAATTGCAAACAATTAAAGCCAGTCTTAGCATTATTGCATGAATCCAGAGGTTTAAATTAAAGGATCATAAGTTCAGGATTATGTTTATATCAGGTTTTCATGTGCCATGGATCGAGAGAGAAATACATCCTTCCTCCTTGATTTAGCAACTGTAGATGTAATCAAGACCATCTAGTGATACAGGAAAGTATAAACCTGTTTAAAAATAAATTGTAGATCTTTGAATGGTAACAGTCTCTAATACCCAAATATAAACAGAAAAGCAATTATTCCACATGACCTATATTATCTTTTTTTTTTTTTAAGTAAAAAACGGAAATGGTTTGTTGGAAGATTACTTGGCTCTAATTGTGGAATTTACCATATACTGAGCAATCTAAAATTGTCAGGTTTCTCTAACACCATACTGGGATTCCCAGCAATATCAGTGGGGATTCTGTAACTTTATCACAGTTTATCACACAACATTTTTATGAATTGACTGCTATCAGTTTCAGTTCCCTCCTTGTAACCCATATATTGTAAATCATTGCCATGGGTTACAATGGGCTTTTGTTGCATTTTCTATTCTACAGATGTTGTAACAGCATCTTTGAAATTGGTATAACGAACACTTTTCATTAATCCAAAGTGACATATAAGCCAACAGTAGTTCTTTCTACTTCAGTGTGAAAGGTTAGCTTCAGTATGCGCTGGATGCAGATGGTAGTGTTTCAAGTTTGTTCCCCATCCATTGGGATACTCAATGCTCAATGTGATGTAGTGGTTAGAGAAATGGGCTGGGACTTGGCTCCTTAAATATATCACTTACTGTACCTTGAAAGCCCTATTATGGTCACTATAAGGTGGTTCTGTTCAGACTTGAAGGCACAACACAAAGGACCTCTCACACAAAATGGGACGTAAAACATTTTACAGACAGGTGTCAATTGCAGTGCATGTAGTAACTTCAAAGCAAGCATGCCAACTGGATTGTAGGACATGCATACCTCTTTCATCATGCCTAATAATCGCAAAGTAAGAATCAGGCCAAACACAAGACGGCAGTAAGAATCTAGGGATCAGCCCTGCCCTTAAGCCACAACTGTTTTATGTGGTTCCAACATCTTTAATACTGCAGTTAGTTCTTTCAAAGAAGCACTGGGGGAAGAGGGGAGGGCATGATAAATTTATGTTTCTCAGTTGACTGTGTATGGTGTGTCTTGGCACAGCCCTTTCTAGCACAGAAGAGGTATGCGTTTGCATTCTTTTCAACTGGTAGAATTACAAAGCCTAAAGCAAATAATCTAAACAAAAGGTGAAATTTATAGATTAAAAAGTTACTTGCATGCATATTATAGTAATATCTATTTTGAAAAAAATCCTGACAAGAAATGAGTTTCATGACACAAGTTGGTTAAGAGTCAGGCAACCTAAAGAGCAGTGATTCAGACAGATTTTGGAGATGCCCAAATCAAAGCAGGGCTTCTCCAACCTCAAAGACTTGTTACAGATTTGGATCCAGAGGGAGACACAAACACAGACAACTTGTCTCCCAAAAACTGATACATTGCTTCCCAAGCTGTTCATGTAAGAAAAGCACTTTATTAGTTGAGAGAAGAGGGTACCATTTTGTAATTGGCAACTGTAGCATCTGTTTACAATGAATGGTTTTACCAAGACTCACCAATCCCATTGATTTGGGGATGGATACTAAAATGATGTAATGCAAAAATCATCAATGTTCAGTGCTGTTTGCTAGTTTTTTTCCCCCCAAAGGAAGAATGGTGGAGCTAGAAGGTTGTAGGATAAGGTACTTGTTTTGCAAATGTTGATTTCTCAGGCCCTTTGTGTTTGTCACTGTATACTCTATATACACTATCTACCCCATCCTATTCTACTCCTGATGATTTTGAAACAAAGAGGGAAAACGCTTAATCTGGTTTTTTTAATCCATCATAACTCTTAGTCTTCCTTAGTTTGAGAAAATGAATATTGGTTCAGATACTTCAAGAGAAGCAGGTATGTGGTATTTATTTTTACTTAAATAATACCTATTCTTCCACAAAAATATAAGTGATCTTGTACCTTTAAAGAAAATATTCATTTATTTTCATTAGAGATTTGAGTCGATTATAAACAACACATTTTTAAATATGCATGAATACTGTATAAGAGTAGGACAGCTTTCCTACATATCTTTTAACCATTAATCAATACACACTTTTCTGAATGCTGCTGTCGTATTTGACTCTTCAGGCTACAATGCATCTTGTAAAATGAACAAGCACCTGTGCACAGAGAAAAGCAAGAACATCTGTCAATGACATTTTGGACAAACACTACTACTCCCCTCCTTATCCACCCCACAGATACCCCAAAGAACATCCCACTCTCTATCCCTTTCTAAATTGCACTATGGGAAAAGGTCTAAATGTGACTCAGAGATTATTTCAGTGGCACTTCTGTACCTGAAAATCACTCTCATGGGGATGTACTTTCAAACAACTAGATTCCATGCACTCCCCCCCCCCCACATGGCAAGTCATGATACATTAACATCTCAAGTGGCCCTTTGTTTTTCACTCAGAAGTTTAATGGATGGATTCCACTGGGAACAGTGGATTTCCATGGGAATAGAGATGATGCAAATATATTTTATTGACCTAATCCTTTCATTGAAATTTTGATTCAAACATAAACAGTTTAAGGCAGGCTTACACAAGATATGTTAATGGATTTTCTTGCAATGTAACCTTAAAGATGACAGTCCAAAGTAGCCATTAGATAGATGTACTTCTTAAGCAGATATACATAACAGAGGGTGGATGTCAACTGGTCCATTACAAACCACGAAATACACAGCAAGGACATGTCTTTAAGGGTCGGTTTTTGCACTATCAACTATAAAAGAATGAAATAGTTCATTCCTAGTACAGCACTATATCTGTATATTTATACTGCCACCAAGACAGAGTCTTCTTCCCACAGCACCCTTTGAAGAATACAAGAGTAAATGAAGCTGAGAACCCACCAACTCCTGCTAATCCACAGTGTTCATACTGGATTCTGTTCCTTTAGGAGTATTATCAGAAGATAAACTCTTTATACTAGTTATGAACACTTCAAGTCAGGAGAGAGAAACAACTTGGTAGAGATAGTTTTTTTTGCAATACTGTTCAGACGACATGTTATTTCCAGCATCCACTATAGACAGAGATACTTGTTCAAGGAATTTTAGGAATGATTAGTCAGACATTAACATTAATGGGACTGTAACAAATTCAACAAAATGTCTCAAGACGCACTTGGTTGTGCTTGATGGCACCCAAAAGCTGTCACAATTAAGGTTATTCATTCAGGCCGACAGAACACTGTACCTGAAAGCAAGATCATGATTACACTGATCACTTTCTATTGGATTTACTTCCAATAGAATTAGCAAGTAATTTACATATAAAATAATCTTGTCCAAAAGTTTAACTAGGCTCTCATTTAACTCTGAGGATGCTGTTCTGCAGTATTTAGGAAGCAACAATTTCTTTTTATCTTAAGTCACATAAGATATTCTTAAAAGACCAGTTTTCCATTTCCAGGAAATCGATTCCCGTAGCATTAATGTTCCTTTGTGCTTCTGAGAAATTATAAGATGATGCTAATTTTCAACCCATTACCAACAAGTAGACAATATGGAAATGAAATTGAATAGAAAACAATTTGAATATAAAGAGATACACACAATCTTTTGAAGCTTCCACAACTGGAAAGTAATTGCAGCACTATGCAGTCTTCCTACAATAACTAAATCCACTAACAAGTCTTGGGCAGGGAGAGGCTCCTTTTCCCAAGGAAGAAACAAAAATGAGGAGGGGAAACACCCAGTAAATATTTTGCAGATTTGCCTTTTGATACCACCATAGCATACCACCCTCTGTTTATCTGAGAAAAGTTCAATACTCTGATTGTCACATGTTTCAGTCTGCTTTGTTTTTTAAAGACCAAGTGACTTCTGAACGATCTGCTTGGCTATTTTGTTAAACTGTTCTCTGTCTTCCCGCCACATTTTGGAAGCATCCACGTTGGCTCCACTTTCATCATTTGGTTCTGAAAAGGGACATCAAGAAACATTAAATCAACGGGGGGGGGGGGAAAGAATCACTTAGGGCTGTAGCCAAATACAGTAACACATTGGGCAACAAGGATGACAACCATTAGAAGAACATCATAAATACCAGAATCCTATCAGTGAGTTACAGCAATATGCAATAGCCTAAACAACAACAGTAGATTGCTCTACATTAAAAAGTCACCACTTGTATTCCTCATCATGTGTCAGTCACACAAATTGCTCCACAACAAGGGATGCAAGCACCAACTAATTAACTAGCAGTACTTTTACAGCTTCCTCCCTGCTACTTCCAAGTGTTGTTGGTTTCCCAAAACAATGTACAATGTAACAAACATTATCCATGGATCACAGACCTTTAGCATTTTGACAACTTGGCTTTTAAGTATTTACAATATATCCCAAGTTCACAGTATTAAGGAACTTGAATGGCGAAGTATGGGACACTAGCAGCAATATAGAACTGTTCATGCTGAGGCTGTAAATAACTCTGGGGCGGCAGGGAGCAAAGCAGAATTACTGGCCAAGTTTGGCCACTGATCAAAGCCTGCAATTAAAAAACCTGAGCCACTTCATTCTCATCTTCCCTTGATCTTTGTATTTTGTTTTTATGTTGGTAGCTGGATTTTACTAATTCATTCTTACTGACTCACAGCTGTCTTGAAGCTAAATTATTGGAAGTGGGAAATGTTTCAAAAAAATAAAATAAATAGATCTCTCACACAGTCCCTTGATACTTCTTTGAACTGATGTTTATGCACAGAAGCACATGTTACTACAGGGCCTTACAGTAGCAAGACTTCAGATGATTAAAACTACAATGCCAAAATGAATAGTTCATCCTTCATGTTATTTGAGTGGCACAGAATACATCATGCCTGTCTTGCACTGTGAAGTAACTAAACTGGTCATGAATTGTATTTTAATCATCTTAGTAGTTACTCAATGATAATGCCCCTTAGAAAAGATATTCAATACCATATTTCAAGAAATGGAAGACAACAGAAAAGAAAATCTTAGTTACACAAGGCCCAAAGCAACCCATGGCATTTTTACAGCTTACGAAAATGCTTTAAAATTAAGCCTTTACCTCCCATAACTACAAAGACCACAAGTGACTCCATCATTAATCTATGATAGGCCACTCTGAGCATCATGCAGACTGGGGACAAGTTTGGTCACTGATCAAAGCTAACAATTAAAAAATCTGAGCTACTTCATTTTCATCTTCCCTTTATAGTTTATGTGGTAGCTGGATTTTATTAATTCATTCTTTCTGATCCCTAGTGCCATAGAATAATAGAGTAGTCCAGTCATTTCTTGTTATTCTGTTATCTTTGTTTGATATTTGCAGATTAATTACTCTTATCTACCTGCCAGCATGCTGACCACAGACAAAAGGATCTTCTCCACACTTTGTACTGGGCTCCACCGTTCAGCACTACTCTCATAGCCCATTGGATCATCACCAGGAGCATGAAGAATAGAAATACAAACTCTTCCATCTGGATAAACTGAAGAAAATAAGATGCATCTCATAAGTGAATTATGCCTTCTCTGCAAAACAACAGCTTTTAAAATAAAATAAAAAATCCTGTGGGAGTATTAATATATTAACTGAAATCCTGTTGCTTATCATATCAGATCACATTAGAATAGGCTCACTGGATCAGAGGTAAATTGGCAAGTCACCTCCTCCACATGTTTCATTGAATCTAGTTGTGACTTATTTAGCATGGTAATTTGCAACCAGAGTAGACCCATTCGAATTAATGGAACTCATGGAAGAGTTGACTTATCAAATCCTCAGTGACTGAATGAGCCTACTCTAGTGTGACTTATTATGCTAAGCAACAAGATTTCAGCCATTAAATATGTCTGAATATATATCGTCATGACAGGAAATCAAGAAGTCCCTTGTAGCTGAAAGAGAATGAAAACCTATAGAAAAAATGTTTATTGGGGAGTGGGGTGGAAAAAGAAATTCATTATTCCAATTTCTAAGAGATTCCAGGCCCAATGTAGCAATTCTCCTGCAGGCTATGTCAAAGCATATCAGATCTTTAAACATATTAAATAATTTTTATTGTATTTAAGATGTCTCTCTACATCAAGGAGAGAAGATTTTCATCACTCAGTATATACTGGCTAGTATATTATCTTTTTTTTCTGAAATGCACACGCTGTTAATATGTTACTACATAATCTTTGCTAAAATATTCATTCCCCCCCATCTCAATAGTTATATGGTGTCATCACCCTTTCTGATAGCCTTGAATGAAATGGAGCTAAATCATATAATAAATAATTACTACTGTTGTACTAGCCAATGGTTGGGGAAAACTTTGGCTCTCTATATTTAATTTCTCTCCAATAGTTCTTATTGTTGCTCTACCACTTGTCCATCTACTCTCTGCCCACAGTACAGAACATTTAAATAAGTAGCTAAAAGCTGCCAAGCACATTTTCAAATGTTGCCTTCAACTAACAACTGTGCAGGTTTGCAACATGTTAAGTCCTATATATAGTATTTGTGGTTACTCCCTTTCTATACCCCCAGGGTAGGGATTGGTTGCTAGTCTATCCATAGCTAAAGTAAAGTAAGATAGCATCCTGATGGATCACTACTGCTTCTATGGAGGAGGAATATGAACAAAACAGGCAAAAATGACATATCCTTAGAAAGGCCCAAAATACAAGCTTAAGAAAAAAGGATACACAAGAAGGTAAGCACATACTCTTCGATGATGCTATGTTTTGCTTTTCCTTTTACTCTTTGAGTGTATCTGCCCATAATGTTCTCATGAAGAAAAAAAGAGAGGTTACTTACCTGTAACTATGGTTCTTTGAGTGGTACTCTGTGAATTCACATGAATGGGTTAAACTGCTCCTGCGCAGGAATACTCGGAATCTTCTAGAGCTAATAAACTGACTAATGAAAACATTTCCCCATGTTGCGCATGCTCTGCCTGCCTTGAGGTACCTCAGTTCCAACTGTCCATTGCTGCCAAAGCAAATACTACAAGACTGAAATGCAAGCCTTGATGGACAGTGGGTCAGCTGGGCGGAATGTGTGAATTCACAGACTCGAAGAACCATGGTTACAGGTAAGTAACCTCTCTTTCTTCTTCATGAACTCTGTGAATGCACACAAATGGGTGACTAGCAAGCTCACTTACCGGAAGGAAGGCCATCATGACAGAAGAGATGTCAGCACAGCCCTTCCAAAGTTTGCCTCCTTTTTGGCTCTGACATCCAGTCTGTAGTGCAAAGCAAAGATCATCGGTGTGGACCAAGTCACTGATCGACAGATGTCAGCAAGGTCGATGCCACACAACCAAGCAGTGGACATAGCCATAGCTCTGGTGGAATAAGCCTTCAGTACTACAGGCAGAATCTTCCTCACTATTTGGTATGCCAGCTCAATAGTTGAAACTATCCACCTGGATACAGTCTGGGAGGAGGCCTGTTGACCCTTTTTAGGTCCATGAAAGCATATAAACAATCTAGGAGAGGTACGGAAGTCTTTGGTCCTAGAAATATAGAAAGCCAACACTCTACGAACATCAAGGGAATGGAGCATGTGCTCAACATCTGAAGACGGATTGGGAAATAACGTTGGTAGAATCAAAGGTTCGTTAACTAGAAAGCTTGAAACTACTTTTGGGAGGAAGTAAATATCAGGGTATAAGATAAGTCTATTGGGGTGGAACTGTACATATGGTGGATCAGCTCGTAATGCAGCTAATTCGCTCACTTTCCGCGCTGAAGTAATAGCCACCAAGAATAAAGTTTTCAAAGACAGAAGTTTCAAAGAAGTTAGCAAACCAACAACTGCTTGCATCACGACATACAGCTGAGGCCGCTTCGAAATGTAGCCTCATATAGAATATGTATAGGCTAGGTCAGAAGGGCAAGATATAATTATGAATTTACTCTGTTACCTGTGTTTTTGTTTTATTTCTTCTTCATTTTTGCAAACTAGTGCAAACTCATTGATGACACAGTATTAAATAAACATATTAAAAAAACAAGTATAAATCTAATTCTAAAAATGTGATCAAATGAGATGCACCCTTAAAATCGTATGCTAAGAGTCAAATTAGTCATGATGAGGCAGCTGCAAATATTGGACACAGACACTTACATACAAAGTTTGTATCTATTTGTTACATTGGAAAGAATGTGCAAGGAGGAAGACAACCGGTTACACTTTGCTACACCAAAGAACACCTGAAGATTGTGTGAAATGTTTATGTTAGGGCATATCTATTTAGAAAAAAAGGTAAAGGTAAAGGTTCCCCTTTACAATTTTTGTCCAGTCGTGTTCGACTCTAGGGGGCGGTGCTCATCCCCGCTTCCAAGCCATAGAGCCAGCGTTTTGTCTGAAGACAATCTCCCGTGGTCACATGGCCAGTGTGACTTAGACACGGAACGCTGTTACCTTCCCACCAAGGTGGTCCCTATTTATCTACTCACATTTGCATGCTTTCGAACCGCTAGGTTGGCGGGAGCTGGGACAAGCGACGGGAGCTCACTCCGTCGCGTGGATTTGATCTTACAACTGCTGGTCTTCTGACCCTGCAGCACAGACTTCTGCGGTTTAGCCCACAGCGCCACCACGTCCTTATAGGAAAATATATTTAAAAATACATATTATTTCAGAAAACACATTCAAAGAATTTAAGTTATTAATATTTGTGTCAGTTTTAAGAATTGTAGATTAATATGGAAGCAGGAAAGACTGGACATATCCACTGACATATACAAAGAAATATCACAGCCAAGAAAAAGATAGATGAGTGTATCCTGGCTACAGTTCACTGCTTTATACAATCATCATCATCATCATCTTAGAATTGCAAGACTGAAATGAATCCTATAGATCATTGAGTCCTGTCAAGGAAACACTGGGGAACTGAACTCCCAGTCTCTGGCTCTGCAGTCAGATACCTAAAACACTAAGCTATCCAACAGTACCATCTTGACTTATTTTTACTACTGCAACTGGCTAGAACTGTTGCCATGGGCGGTTAAAGCCATTCGTACATCACAGCTTCATACTCTTCTTTATTTCACAGACTGTGAATAGTTGCTGATTGTGAATAATATTAATGAATTAAAATCTTTATTTCACTCAAAATCTTGCCTTGAAATATTCCCCCTTCAAAGCTCAAACTCACTCACTCACTCACTCGCCTGCCCGCCCACTCACCCACCCACCCACCCACCCCCCATCCATCCATCCATCCATCCATCCATCCATCCATCCATCCATCCATCCATCCAGCCAGCCAGCCAGCCAGCCAGCCAGCCAGCCATCCAGCCAGCCAGCCAGCCATCCTGTCCACCTAGTGGTGGAATATCTCTTTAAATGTAGTTAAAAGTATTAAAGAAAGCTATACTAGGTGATCCTCATGAGAAGAGAATACTCCCTGGAAAAGACCCTGATGTTGGGAAAGTGTGAAGGCAAGAGGAGAAGGTGACGACAGACGACGAGATGGTTGGACAGTGTCATCAAAGCGACAAACATGAATTTGACCCAAATCCGGGAGGCAGTGGAAGACAGGAGGGCCTGGTGTGCTCTGGTCCATAGGGTCACGAAGAGTCGGACACGACTTAACGACTAAACAACAACAACACTAGATGATATATATGCCCTCTAGTTCTACAGCAGTTTTCAAAACGAAACTAAGTTTGAAAATGAGTTAAGTGATGGAGTCACTTAACCTCCTGTTGCCTAATGGGAAAAATGAATGAGTAAATGAACAAGACTAGATAAACAGGACTGGATGGCACAAATCACCCATGCTGAAAATCGAGGTGGCAACTATTAGTAGAACTTACTGTTGGGATGAAACATCTCACATGTGAACCTCATCTTTGGCGGACTTAAAGGATAATCAAGAGGAAAACTGAGAATAGCAGGGAAAACTCCATACTCAAAGCAAGTGTCTTCTGGGCCCCTAAAAACCAGAAAAGAAATGTTTAATGTGTGGAGCATTAGATGAATCAGCACTACTTTAAACCTACCTCCAAAACTCTAGCTACTTAAAATAAAAATGCAAAAGTCATACTGGAATGTAATAAGATTACTGTCAAATACTACCAGGACTTTACTATCTATTGAAATGCAGCTGTGGATGCATGCAATAAGGAGAAGAAGTCATTTTGGCTTAGTCTAAGACTATACAGTGGTGCCCCGCATAGCGACGTTAATCCATTCCGGATTAATCGTCGCTATCCGGAAACATCGCAATGCGGGAGGGAAAACCCCATAGAAACGCATTAAACCTTGTTTAATGCATTCCTATGGGGCGAAAACTCAGTTATGCAAAGATCCTCTGTAGCGCCGCCATGGTAATCCAGGGCAGCGCGTGAAAATGGTTGCGGCGGCCATTTTGGAACTGCCAATCAGCTGTGTGAAAATGGGGGCTTTGGGAGGACCGCAGGGGAGGGCTCCCCCTCGGTCCTCCCAAAGCCCCCATTTTCACACAGCCGGCCGGCGGGCGCTTTGGAGCAGCCGCGGGGGAGCCCTCCCCCGCGGCCGCTCCGAAGCGCCTGCCGCGAAAATGCTGGCCAGCGCTTCGGAGCGGCCGTGGGGGAGGGTTCCCCCGCCGTCGTTCTGAAGCGCCGGCCGGCCGAAGCATTTCGGAACTACGGCGGGGGAGCCCTCCCCTACGGCCGCTCCGAAGCGCCCGCCGGGGGGCTATGGGGAAAAATCGGATTCGTTGTTAAACAGGGTGCTCGTTATGCGAGGCACTACTGTATATAACCTATTGGTAACAGTTGCTCTGTGAGACAAACAGTTCAAAATCTTCAGTAAGATTTCTAAAATGCAACATGATTAAATCTGTTTCATATATTATTTTATCAGCCAGCCTAGATTTTAGGTGTTTGGAGCAATTAAAGAACTTTAGGCCCTTTTCACATTTTCCAAAGTAAGATACTACAGAAGTGCAATATAGGAAGTATTTTTCCCCTATGGAACTGCATAACAAATACAGTTGTATATTTGAAACTGCATGTATTGGTACTTTTTAAAGTGTATTGGGGGTCATAGCAATATAAATACCAATTAAATAAAACCAGTAGTTCAAAGACAATGTATTACAAAATGCACAATAGATAATAATTAAAACAGGAGGAATGAAATGTGGTAAAATTACACTACAGTATTTATTATGAAAAGGGGATACTTTATGTATAAATATATTTAATTTTAATGATAAAAAATATCAGTTTAACTGATTAAGCTGACTACCAGATTTTCCTCAAGCAAGCTATTCTGGAATGTGAAAGTCCTTCCAGTTAGAGGCAGTCCCATGCCCCACTTTTATTTTGGAGGGAGTCCTACAGAGTATCTGTAACCCATAAACACAATGAAAAGCAGGAAAGGACAGCTTCCACTGCTGTGGCCATTATCTCTCTTTCCTTATTCTAAAACAGATAAATGATTCCTTCCAAAAATATCGTAACAGGTATTTAGGTCTTCCATACATTTAGGTCCATAATGATCCCAGAAGAAACCAGTAAAAACTCTAGTTAATGTTATGTGCCACATATTAGAAAACAAAACTGTTTTAAAAATCATTTACAGTTCTTATTGAGGCAAATTATTGATAGGCAATATATGAATATGTCCATGGAATCAATATTTAACTTTTCATCTTAGAGACAAGATGCTTTATCACCTTTAATTCTGAAAAGTACAGAGCACTAAAATGTGCTGGATTTGTAGCCCTTGCATTTATTAAGTTATCTTGTTCCCAAATATATAAAGAATAGTAAACCAAAATCCATTTATTTCACAATTCTGTTTTTCCTTCTTGTTTGTAAGAAGAGGTATGTTCAGTACAGAAATATGAAAAATTTTATTTACCTGCAAACACTTTAATGATTGCACCAATCAGTGTGAGCCTTTTCAGGAAAATGCACAATTTAGAAAATAGGTAACTTAATTTCAATCATCAGTCAATTCAAAAACTGGTCTTTATTTAGCTAAAAACAGAATTTAAAATCAACCCATCCTGATTAAAATTCTGTTCCTTAAAGTTAGCAAATACAAGTCTCAATTTCTTTTTAAGCTATGAACTAATGTAAACATCAGATACATGTACAGTGGTGCCTCACTTAACGAGCGCCCCATTTAACGATGAATCCGCATGCGATGCTGACTAAGCGATTTTTCCCCATAGCCCAATTTTTCCCCAGCTGAGCGGCGGGAGCTGCTGGTGGCCACCGCCTGCATTCCCCTTCGGAAGGGGCATTTCCCCCCAGCTCAGTGGGAGCCCCACCGCTCAGCTTGGGGAAAATGTCGGCGGTGGGCGGCAGCTTCGGAAGGACCCTGAAGCCACCGCCGACCGACGACATTTGCCTTCCGAGCTCTCAAAGGGCCCACCTCCAACATTGGAGAAAGCCCTCTGAGAGCTCGGAAGGCTCTCAGAGGTGGTGGGGGCAGGGTGAATCTGGATGGCTTCCAGGCAAAGCACTGGAAGCCGTCCAGACCCCTACCCCACCCTGCCGCCGCCGCTTGAAGCCGCCCCGCGCCACCTATCCCAGCCATGCTCGGACTCCCGGGAGTCCGAGCATGGCTGGGATAGGCGGCGTGGGGTGGCAGGGACAGGGTAGGGTGGATCCAGATGGTTTCCAGGCAAAGCACTCCTGGAAGGCATCCGGACCCACACACACACCCTGCCCCGCCACCACCACTTGGAGCCGCTGGCGGGCAGGCCCTTCGGAACGGCCGCAGGGGAAGGGTTCCCCCGCCGTCGTTCTGAAGCGCCCCGGCCGGCCAGCTGTGCGAAAATGGGGGCTTTTCCTCCCAAAGGCCCCATTTTCATACAGCTGATCGGCGGTTCTAAAATGGCCGCCCGCGCTGGCCTCGCTTACCAAGGTGGAGAAAATGGCGGCCCTATGGAGGAAACCTTGCATATCGGTGAGTTTTCACCACACAGAAACACATTAAACTTCGTTTAATGCGTTTAACGAAGTTTAATGCGTTTCTATGGGGTTTTTCCTCCCGCATTGCGATGTTTCCGTATAACGACAATTAATCCCGAACGGATTAATGTCGCTATGCGGGGCACCACTGTAATTTGTTCAGAAAAAATATTTCTTTGTTTGGATCCATCCCACATGGGGGTATGGAATCTCAGTTAACCCCAATTTCCAATGAATGGGCTATGTTGGTATGTCTCAGCATATTGGCAAAAATGAACAGGGGAAAAAGAAAAGAGAGAAAAGATTGTGGCTCTTCAGACTGCGAGTGCCTAAAAAAGTGGATTTTGATCCATGAAAGCTGACACTAGTATAAAATTTGTTAGTCTTTAAAACGCCACAAGAAAATCTCAACCGTGTTTATAGAAATGTCTGTTTTAGTTTATATTCTTCCATGGTCCATTTAATACTGAGATTTTTCCTCACATCCGCATATAAGAATGGGATCATAAGATGGTTCCAGTCCATGATATAATTACAGTGGTGCCTCGCTTAGCGATCGCTCCGTTTTACATCGAAATCGCTTAGCGACGACTTTTTCGGAGCGTTTTTGCACTCCGTTTAGCAATGGTCCCTATGGGCGATTTTCGCTTAGCAATGTTGGGACCATGCTTCGCATAGCAATTAAATTTTGGGTCCCCTGTTTCGCTTACCGATGGTTTAAACAGCCCGGAGGTCGTGCTTCGCTTGAATGGCGTTTTAATGGTCACTGTTTCGCAATGCGACTGCCTCCAGGGTGTTATTCCCTGTAGTTGCTTTCTTTCAAATTTAAACAGTCAATACCCAGGATGCATTGTGCCTTGTGCAGGGAAGGTTTAAAAACCCTTCCCCATGCATCCTGGCTTTACTTTTGCACGTGGAGTTCCAGGGCTGACTTCGTGAGGAGCAACTTTGGTTTCTTCTGGAGAACTTGGCTAGCAGAAGGTAAGTTTACATTTGTTTATTTATTTATTTATTTATTGGACTTATATACCGCCCCATAGCGCTACAAGCACTCTCCGGGCGGTTTACAATTTTAATTATAAAGGCTACACATTGCCCCCCCCAGCAAGCTGGGTACTCATTTTACCAACCTCGGAAGGATGGAAGGCTGAGTCAACCTTGAGCCGGCTACCTGGGATTTGAACTCCAGGTCGTGAGCACAGTTTTAGCTGCAGTACAGCGTTTTAACCACTGCGCCACGAGGCTCGTGGTGCAGTGGTTAAAACACAATTTCACAATTCTGTTTTTCCTTCTTGTTTGTAAGAAGAGGTATGTTCTCTTGTGTGGGTGGTGGGTTTTATTGCATAAATATTACAGGTATTTTTATTTTCATATTTTTGGGTAAATTGCAGGGGTTTTTTGTGCATGCCTTTTAAAAGTTTAAAATTTTTTACTGTACTATACTGGTATTTTTATTTTCTTATTTTTGGCTAAATTGCAGGGGGGGGTTGTGCATGCCTTTTAAAAGTTTAAAATTTTTTACTGTACTGTACTGGCTATTGTTCTTCTTGGTTGGGTGGGAAATGTTGCATGAGTCTCACTTTAAATGGTTTTCCTTAATTTTTCTGGTGTTCTGTGCATGCATGGATTTTTCTGGTGTTCTGTGCATGCATGTGGGGGGGGGGAGTTGCTAGAGTCTTAATTTAATAGTTTTCCTTAATTTTTCTGGTGTTCTGTGGATGGCTGCGTCTTGGATTGGAATTTTAAATTTAAAACCTGAATTTAAAAATTTTACTGGCTACTGTTTTGTTCTTCTTGGTTGGGGGGAAAATGTTGCATGAGTCTTAATTTAATGGTTTTCCTTAAATGGTTTTTCCTGGGAGAATTTGGATCTGTTATTGCATTCGTTCTGTGTGGGAGAAGCGTGCAGAAATGTGATTTAAAATTTTGGGTACCCTGCAGGGGAAACTTAGGGGGTACAGTAGCTTCTGTTGTGGGGGTTTGAATGCAAAAGTATGATGGCAAGTTTGATTTTTTTTTACTGTAGGCATTCCTTTATGTCATGTGGTATGGCCTTGGTGGACTTTTCCAGAACATCTGGGACACCTAGAAGTAGGTCTGCATTTCTTCTCCTGTGGTTTTTTCTTAGCTTGTGCTGGGGGATGTAGTTATGATAAGTCTAATTTTTCTCAAAATTTATTTGGTCAGGCATCCTCCTGTGACGTGGCGTGGTGTGGCCTGCAGTGGAGTTTGCTGCTTCAGGGACAGGAAGAGGTAGGTCTGAATTTGTTCTCCTGTCTGTTTTTTTTCCTTAGCTTGTGCTGGGGGGTGTAGTTATGCTAAGTCTAATTTCTTTCTAAATTTCTTTGGTCAGGCATCCTCCTGTGACGTGGCATGGTGTGGCCTGCAGTCTAGTTCTCCATAGCTTCTGGGACAGCAAAAGGTAGGTCTGAATTTGTTCTCCTGTGGTTTTTTTTTTCTTAGCTTGTGCTGGGGGGGTGTTATGCCACTTGTTTGTCCAGGGCACTTTTGGCCAGGTGTGGGAAGGTGTGTGGGTAGGTGAAGCGGATGTAAAGCACTGACTTTTGTTTTTGTTTTTATAAACATAGCAACAGCTGACATGGGTCCCAAGAAGCCTGCTTCTGCCGAGGTCGGCAAGCCGACCAGGGAGAAGATGATCCTGGAGATGAAAAAGGAGATCCTCCGGAAGTACGATGGAGGCAAGCGCATCGCGGACATCGCCAGGGAGTATGGCAGGAATCCATCCACCATCGGCACCATTGTAGCGATGAGGGAGAAGATCCTGCCACGGATGCAGCGAAGGGGATCACAAGGATCGCAAAGAACCGGCCAGCTGTCCTGGAGGAGGTGGAGAAGCTCCTTGTTATCTGGATGGGAGAGAAGCAGTGTGCAAGGGACACAGTGACTGAGGCTGTCATCTGTGAGAAGGCCAGGACCTTGTATGCAGACCTCATGGAGCAACAGCCCGGAACCTCAGCCGAGCCAGAAGAGTTCAAGGCAAGCAGAGGCTGGTTTGAACGCTTCAAAACCAGATCCGGCATCCACAGCGTGGTGAGGCACGGAGAGGCTGCCAGCTCCAATGTTACTGCAGTTGAGGACTTTGCCGTGGAGTTCCTGGAGGTCGTGACTACACAGGGCTACCTTTCACAGCAGATCTTCAACTGCGACAAGACCAGCCTGTTTTGGAAGAGGATGCCCAAAATAACCTTCCTGACGCAAGAGGAGAGCAAGGTGCCTGTCCACAAGCCCATGAAGGACCGTCTCACCCTCCTCTTCTGTGCCAACGCCAGCGGGGACCTGAAGATTAAGCCCTTGCTGGTCTACCACTCTGAGAATCCACAGGCTTTCAAGAAGCACAAGGTGGACAAAGCCCAGCTGAGGGTGATGTGGCGATCCAATGCCAAGGCTTGGGTCACACGCTTTTGGCCCAGCTGTGAAGGACCTGCCACTGAAGGCCCTGCTCCTGATGGACAATGCTCCTGCCCATCTTCCAGGCCTTGAGGACGACTTGTTGCAGGAGTTCAGCTTCATCAAGATAATGTTCCTGCTGCCTAACACCACCCCAGTACTCCAGCCGATGGATCAGCAGGTCATCGCCAACTTTAAGAAGAGCTACACGAAGGAGCTTTTCCGGCAGTGCTTCAAGGTGACCGAGGACACCAACCTCACCCTCCGTGAATTTTGGAAGGAGCACTTTGACATTGTTGTATGCCTCAAGATGATCGCCACGGCCTGGGACAGCATCAGCCAGAGGAACTTGAACTCTGTGTGGCGCACGCTCTGGCCAGACTGTGTGGCTACTGGTGTTTCTGCACCTGCACCAGGGTCCACAGTGATGCAGGACATTGTGGCCTTGGGGAGGAACATGGGCCTCGAGGTCACAGAGGAGAACATTTCTGAACTGGTGGAGGGCCACGACCAGGAACTGTCCACCCAGGAGCTGGTTGAGATGCAGGCTGAGGCTATGGCGGAGCAGGAAGAAAAGCCAGAGGAGGAACAGCTGTCCACCAGGGACCTGAAAAAGCTCTTGCACCAGTGGCAGAACGTGCAGACTCTAATACAGCGGCACCACCCGGACAAGGCTCTGGCACATAACCTTGTGCACACTTTTGATGAGAGGCTCGTGTCCCCTTTCAGAGGGATGCTTAAAAGGCGGCAGAAGCAGCTGACCATGGAGAGGTTCCTCACGAAGAGGCCAAGACAGGAAGAGGAACCTGCTCCTTCCACCAGTGGTGCCCAGTTGCCTTCTTCCTCCCCTCGTCCTCCTAGAAGACTGTTGCTTCCTGTGATGTGGGGATAGTTCTGTGTGCCTCCAGGTTCCTGAACTGAACACTGGTCCTGGTGGTTTAGAGACTTCAGCCTCACATGTTCAGTTTTAAAATGTTAAATGTAAAAAGTTTCTGTACTGTTGGTTTCTGTATGTTTATGCAGTTCCTGAAAATGTTCTTATGTTTCTGTATGTTTATGCACTTTATGAAGAGTTTCTGTATCTAAGGAGTTTTGTACGATCCAATGTTCCTGCCTCATGTTTGTTGTTTTTAAAATGTTTTTCTATGTTATTTATAAAGTTAATGTTTATAAACTTAAAGTTCCTGCCTCATGTCTGCTGTTTTTTAAATGTTTTTCTGTTATTTATAAAGTTAAAGTTTACTGTTTAAAATGTTTGAAATCACAAAGTGCACTTAATAAACTCTTTGTTAACTAAATTTGACTTTGTTCTGACTCTCTTTTAATTTGTTGTTATATTTTCCCCCCATTGAGATGCACTGAATAGGATTCAATGCATTTCAATTGGGGAACCGCGTTTCGCTTAGCGATGTTTCCTATGGCGATTTTCGCTTAAGGACTGCAATTCGTTCCTATTGGAACGGATTATCCGGTTTTCAATGCATTTCAAAGGGAAACCGTGTTTCGCTTAGCAATGAAATCGCTTAGCAGCGATTTTTTTCGGAACGAATTAATATCGCTAAGCGAGGCACCACTGTACTATGATAGCTTCGTCCAGTGATGACAACTCACACATGCTGTACCAGAAAAGAGTTAGACACACAACATAATTAATGAACAGGACAGCAGTTCTTCAATCAGCCCATCATCCTACATCTGTCTTTTATCAGTCAACACAGCTGATTCACTGGATGCTAATTTCCACATCTACAAAAGTATCTTCAGTGGAGGCACGTTAGTAGAGAGGTAAACCGACACATATTGAAAGACTCAAATTATTCACCTTTCAAATGGAAGTCTTACATATATAAACAGTTAATCTCATCTTATCCATTCTCTCTAACCTATAACAAAAGCTAAAGGGGAGAGAAATCAAAGCGTATACATTAATTACTAGGAAGGTCACAACATTACTTAATTACTAGGGTGTGTTTATTCAATTATATTCAATCTGTCTCCAAGACATGTTCCAGATTTTACTGCTTGCACGTCAAAATATTGCCGGCAGGTGCTAATCTTGCTGCTTTGAAGATTCTAATACACAGATGAAGGTGTCAGAAACTGCTATTTAAAACAGTTTAAGTAAGCATCATGCAACACTACTGTGATGGCCCTACATAATAGAGTGCGTATCTATGAATGTAATATAATAACTCACATAAGCAAAGCTACCACAGGATTCATAATTAGGAAATGCAAGCTGGCCATGCTGAAGGCTCTTGAAATGAGATACATCTAAGAGAAACACTCAGCCTTCAAGTGAGTGTGTAAACTATACATGCAAACACCACCAGTTTCTGGCAAAGAAAATCATTTTATAAGGAAATCTCCCAAATCCCATAGGATTTCTAGACAGTTTGTGTACATGGAAGCTCATGCCATAATAAATCTGTTTGTTTGTAGGTGTCATGTGACTCTGTTATTCGGCTACAACAACACAGCTGCCCCGTGAACAGTCTTTCTATGCATACTTGAAGTGACTTCAAATACGAATACTAAACTGAATTTGAAAAACTGTGATATCCATAAGTAGTAAAGAAGCCTGATTCTTCTTTTACTTTCCTCCTACTCAGATACAATCTGCCTCTTTCACCTTTTCTTAAAAAAGTAGTGGAGCAATTTAGTCATGGTTTAACGTTAAATTGCCCCACTATTTTTTCAATTCTGTGCTAGAACTAGACTGAGGTGTATGCTACTCAGCTGGTAGAAGCAGACTTCCTACACCTCTCTCGGAAGCAACTCCCTGAAAATACTAAGAAAGGTTCTGAGGATTCTTCTCAATAGCCTTCCCATACACGGAAGGCAGATCTTAGATCATTTGTCATCATACATTTGTCATCATCACTGCTGAAATAAGATTGTTTTTAAGCACAAATGTATAAGACATATTTATGTTTCCTATTATGGCCAAATATGTACAGTCTTTCCAGCATTGCACTGTATGTGTTTTTTTAAAAAGCAATAAGCATTTTATGACTGTCAGGAATTGGATTTTCAATTTTGGTGGGAACTAAAAATTTCAGCTGCCTTTTAAAGGAGAAGTTCTTAAAGAGTTCTTTTTAAGGAGAAAGGTGGGATAAAATATTTTAAATATATTTTAAAATAAATAAATAAATTTTAATTCTCCATTCTTGGAGATCTCCCTGATAGGTAGGCACCTTACTGACAAATGTGACTCAGCCTGGAGAAAGGCCTAGACTTTGAGGCATAGTCAAACCTAGTTCCACTTAAGCTTCCTGTTCTTGCCCTACTGCTACCTGGGAGCTTTCTTTCTGAACAGGAGATTGGGCAGAATTATGGGAATTGTCATTCCCCCCCCCCCAAAAAATCCACAAAACCTTCATCCTAATTATTGAAATCAAATAGATGTGGTCTATACTGGAATGACAGAACATTTATGTTGGGCAATCAATCTTTCTGGATCAAAGGTCATTTGCTATTTGTGATCCATCTAACTTTTTTAGCCTAACCTATTTCTTTGACAATAGGCAAGAATAGCCACTCACATCCAGGACAAGCACAAGGTAAAATAGATTAGGCTTCCTTTGCTTGTCAAAATAAATACAGTGAATATATTATGAGAACAATCTGTGGCAGCGAATGATATCACAAACAAGAAAGAGGAAAAGTTAACATGGCTCTCCCGAGTTAATGATACTAGAGATTGTGAAATCTGCAACCTGATGAGGATTTTTGCAGAGGGAGGGCAGATATAAATGTTTCTGAAGTATGGTAAACACAGCATGTGGATAAAATGCCAGTAGCTTCTCTGTAACTTTTTAGAAGCATTCCTTAGTTATCTATGAAAATATTGATCCTAGTTCTAAAAGTTGCATCTCACAAATTAAAAAACAACAAACTGCTACAGAACCTCCACGAGTCAAATGATTTCTCCTTCTACATTAGTAACTTTCAAAATAGGGTTGGATGATCTGAGAGGCAAATTTTGTCCAGTCTTTCCATGAGACAAACTGGGATTGGAAATGACAATTTCTTTAACAAGTAAATGGTAAGTGCCTGAATAGGCCCTTCTGGTTTCTTTCCTTCTCTTGGTTTTTTTGGAGTAGAGGGCCTTTTGCATTTTTGAAATTGGGGTCTTGGGACGCCACAAATGTCTTTAGGGAGCACGTTACAGCCACAGTTTGCATGATGCTCCATCTCAGATTTAAAACTTTGGAACACACATTAACTGTATCATGCAGCATTTTGATTTTTGTCTGCATAATCACATCACATGTTTGCTACTCAAATGTAACTTTCACAGAAAGCATATTTTACAGAAAGCAAATTTCTAATATAAATGTCATTCCACTATACTACTCGCTATGTTTTAACAGGAGTAAAGAATAAGTGCACATGGCTTTTACCAATACATGAGAATATAAGAACTGTGCTTCAGAGCAAAGGCCTATCTAGGATACAATTCCTTTTTTCCAAATAACATTTTAAAAGTGACACTGAGCAAGTGGTCACTTTCTTATGGACTGCATTCTTCAAGCATTCAAAACATTGTATTACTCTTTCAATTCTCAGTTTACAAAGATCAATGACAATTAACGCAACCCATTACTATCTACAAAACTGGTCACAGTGCTAAGTGGTGTTTGTGCAAGATTTATGTAACTCACAGTAGTTAGCTGTGACTAACTAATGAGGTGCTGAGGCACATCTTGGTTACGTAAGGAGGTGTGTGATCAGGCATGAAAGAGACACAATGTGGCACTTAATTAGTTGCAATCAGCTATGGCAACTAATGAAAACCTTGCATGAACACCAATATGAGTCTGGCCATTGTCTAAAATGATATACAATTACTGTCTGAAAACTTTCGAAATCAGTAAAGTCTTTGCTTTAATAGTAAAGGGCTAAAAAGGGAAAAAGAAAAAAGAAAAAAAAAAGACTGATAGCCATATCTTTATATGTATTTTAGAACATATGGAAGAGCACAATAAAATTTTGCATTAACATACAATTACAGTAACGTACAATTACAGAAAACAAAGGGGTAGGAAGTCTTCATAAAAAGATTAGTTTAAAGAATAAACACTTATGGAAGCCTAGTTAATACGATAATCATTGTTTTAAGAATATTATCAACTCCTGTTTTCCTGAAACCAGCAGCAATCCCTGCCACATCTTACAATGCACACAGGGGAATTCCAAACTGAGGTAAATATATACATTCAAGTCCTATATCTAGCTAAAATATAATTACTTTTCCAAACAGCTTTTTGAAATAGTGTCTTACATTTGTACTTGCTGTTTTTAAGAGCAGCCTTTAGGCTAACTACGTTCTAATGAATATTTCTGTATTATTTCAACAGGCTAAACTATTGTGGCAACAAGTACTAACAGTTTTGAAATATCATCAGTTTTGAAATTAATTAGCTGATTCACTAAACATTGATAAAAGATAGAAAAATATACTGTATTAACCCACCCTGCACATATTAAGTGAATTGAACTTTACATCGCCTGACTGATATCACATGGAAATGGAAGTCCTTTAAGATTCCAAAATCATATACTACTGTATTTTAGGGTGATACAGTACTCTCTCCTTCAGTAAATATCCAACTTACAATCACATCAATTCATTTGCACTGGAAGTGACAAGATCAAATATATTCATTCACCTGATTCAGAAACTCTGCACAAAATTACTACATTTGATTTTGTGCAAAATGCTTTTGTGCAAAAAACACGAAGCAATCATGTTTTTCTGGAAAGGGGAAAAAACTACCACGTAAATGATATCGCAGTGAAACTACATGTTTCCTTGCAAAAAAAGGTTCTTAAATCAATTGACCATGTTGAAGTTAATTATATTCAGAATCAGGTGAGTAGCACTTCATAGCTATAGAACTAAGACAAAAAAATCACACTATGGTCCTAGATTGATTTCATCAATCAGCTGTAAGGCACACCTGCCCTGCAATGGCAGTAGACTTATAAATGTGTTTAAAATTCAAAAGTATTTAAAGAACAGGGTATTTAATCACGATAGATGTGCCCTTCACTGTGCTGAAAAAACAATGTGTCTCCCTTAGGAGTGAGGAGAAAGCCCACATTTTTTCTGTGACAGGTAATCAAACATGGAAAAATTAGGGTCAAAATAGTTTATATTAATATATTTATTTATTTCATTGATTTATATACCACTCCAATTGTCTAATGTACTATTCTGGTCAGTTAACAACATGATAAAATCCAACAGAAACATAAGGAAGACAGCAACAACATGATAAAACAAACAGTACAAACAAAATTTAATCAGCATCTATCTACAACAGCGCAGGTTATTCATGTTAAAAGAGGCTAGGCAAGAGGCAAAGAAAAATAAAAGCGAGGTTGTATTCGAAGATCTCTCTGAAGAGCAATGTCTTCAGCAAGCTCTTAAAAGTGTGAAGGGAGGGAGCCAGGCACTGCTTGACTGGAAGCCAGTTCCACAAAGCTGGTGCAACTGCTAAGCTCCAATTTCTCATTGGCAATTTTCTGGCCTCCTTCGGAGTGGCCACAAAGAGAAACATTCCCTGGAAGGATCTGATGGTGCAGGTGGATGATTTTGGGGAACAGCACTCTGACAAGTAGCAGGGTTCCAAACTGTGGAGGGTTTTACAGGTGAGCATCGAAACCTTAAACTTGACCCAGAATGTCACAGGTAACCAGTGCAGGTGAGCCAGGACTGGGGAGGTGTGGTCAAATTTACTTACACTCACCACTAGCCTGACAGCCACATTCTGGACCCTCTGCAGTCTCCTGGCCAATCTCAAGGGAAACCCCATGTAGACAGCATTACTGTAGTTGATCCTGGTAGTCACCAGCACATGCAACAATGTCCTGAGAGCTCCCTCATCTACGTAGGGGCAGAGCTAGGTAATGAGTCTAAGCTGATTAAAGACCAACCTGGATGCAGCTGCAATCTGGGAATCCCAAGAGAGAGCCAGATCCAGGGGCATGCCCAGGTTCTGAACTTGATCCATAAGCAGAAGGTCAACACCATCCAGCCTAGGGAGAAAACTCTCAAGTGTGTCAATGGGACTCCCCAGAAGGAGGATCTCCATCTTGTCCAGGTTCAGCTTAAGCCTGTCAGCCCTGGTCCATTCCAGAACCAAAGCCAGGTACCATTCCAGTGTTCAGACAGCATCTGCCACACAGGATGAAAAGAAAAGATAGTTTCATATCATCAGTCTACTGATGACACCACACTCCAGATCTTGATGACCTCCCCCAGTGGCTTAACATAGATGTTAAAAAGCCCTGGGGAAACTGACGATCCTTAGGCCACCCTACAATTGAGGGCCCAAGGGGCCAACAACTCATCCCTAAGCTGTACTCCCTGGATTCGGCATCCTAGGAAGGACCAGAGGCAGCTAAGCGCCAATCTCCTGATTCCCAACTCCACAAGCTTGTCCAGGAGGATACCATGGTTGACAGTATCAAAAACCTCTGAGAGATCCAGGGGCACCAACAGGGTGTGCCCTCCCCATCAGTCTTTCTTAAAAGATCATTGTGCAGTGCAACTGGTGCAGTTATGCCATGGCCTGAATCCAGACTGAAATGGATCAAGGCAATTGTCCTCCTCCGAGTACATCTGGAGCTGCTCTCCCACCACCTACCCAATCATCTTGCCTATGAAGAGCATATTTGCAATTGGCTTAGTTACGGTTATCTATCACCAGATTAGATAATTTCAGAATGGGATGGATAATGGTTTTCCTCAGGAGCTTGATCGCAGCGAAGCCAGAAGCTCCCGGCAACAGCTCCCGGGAAAAGTTGGAACTGTGCGGTCTGGGGTCCCCCTAGAAAGGGGCAGACCAAAGGGGAGGCCAGGAGAGGTCACCCTGAAGCAGATGGTGAGCCCAGAAGGTAGAAGATTTGGCAGCAACCAAGTCTTTCTTCTCTCTGAAAATTCATCCAAGCACAGACCGGAGACAGGAGGCCATCTTCTAGCAGAAAGCTGTGTGAAACTCCACCCTCAAATTTCCAAGGAAGGAGAACAAAAATGTGGCCGAAAATGCACAATAACAAAGTAAGTCTTTGATTTATGAATAACCTCATTAAGATGTAAAAGAAACTAAAGTGAAAATGCTTGACCGAAAGGAGAAAGAGGAAGCAGCGAGCCGTGCCTGCCAGCCTGTTTCTTCAAGCGAACTGACTGTTAAACAGCAAGTTTATAAATAGCAAGCTGGCTCAAGGTCATTGAGATACACAGTGAGACAGAAAAATCTTGTGTTTCTGGAAAAAAAATCCCAGAAGAAATACTACTCAACAGGCTTCAAGGGACTGAAATCTTGTCAATGCGCTGTGTAGTCTGGATTTTTCTCCCTAGTTTGAGTGGGACTTTGAAAATAAAATCTTGTCTTTGGAGCAGGAGGCATAAGCTTTTGGGAATAAAAAACAGGCAATGAATCATCAGTGTGGCGACATAGATTGAAGAGCGGGAGAAGCCAGGACTAGAGTCGAATGGGACTCTGATAACAGAAACACTTTTGGTTTTAGAAGAATAAATTTCTGGGAGCAACAGACAGTAAATTATCAGCTCATCAGTGAGAGGAATTTAATGGAATAAATAGACAGAGGATCTAAGAAAATCAGGCCTGGAGTTATTAAAGGACTACAACTTTTTTTGAGAGAGAGAGAGAGAGAGAGAGTGAGAGAGAGAGACTGGCTCCCTGTTTGATGTTTAGTCTGGACTCTCTTTTGGTTGGACTCTGTGGATTTTGATAATATTGCTATAATATCTGGGCATGGAGGGGAGGACATACCTAGGGGAGGTTTATGATGATGGGTTTGGTTTGTTGATAAAATAGTGGAATCAAAAACATATTATTTATACAAACCATATGGTATTGAAAAGATGGAAATGACCTATTTAAAATGTTAAATATCAACGGTTGGGAATTTTGCCAGATAAAGAATGGCTGGTTACCATGCAAATGACAATAATAACAGGATTTCAGCAGGTAAATGAGCGCCTCAGCCAGGTAGAAGACCTGATGAAAGGGAAAACATCAAAGGTTAAACAACAGTTAAATGAAACTGTATTAACTCCAGAACAGTTTTTATTGAGAGTGATGTCAGGTAACATAGATGAGATTAAGAGTTACCCTGTGAGCTACCTAGCTATAATAGTCAGAAACGGTAATGTTAAAAATCAGACTACTGTCCTGGATTTAATTTTATTTCCCCAAAACTGGAAGAAGATAGAGTCACAGGAACAAGAGAAGAGTACTGAGAAAATATGGGAAGTGCTAGAAATGGATACCTTTCCAAGCAGGCTGAATGTACGTCCAAGACAGAAGGAAATTGAAGGAGGGGATGTATTTTATAATTGGTCTCGATTTCTTGATAGAGAATAACTTAGATAGAATAACTTAGATTTAAATTAAAACATGAATATAAGCTGATATTTAGAGGATAACCAAACAATATCTATCTATCTATCTGTCTGTCTGTCTGTCTGTCTGTCTGTCTGTCTGTCTGTCTGTCAAGAATACAAAGTTGTTTTTTGCATTGAGAAATGAACAGATCAGAGGCATGTACACCTAATATGAATAGATTGGATGATTGTATACTGTGTTCTCCTATCCTTAAAACCCTTTTCCGATTCCTTACACTTCCTTTTACCTTTTGTATTCCCTACCCTATCCCTAGTAGTTTAAAAATAAAATATTTAAATACAAAAAAAAGATAATAGTTTTCCTCACACGTGAGGGAAGGCAACCCTCCATAAGTGAGGCATTAACAATGTTAACAGCTCAATCTATTGTAGCCCCATTGGCCACTTTTATCAGCCAAGCGGGTCACAGGCTAAGCTGGGGAGGTGGTTGATCTGCAGTGGTCCACAGCCCTGGACACTTCCTCCGATGCTACAGGCTCAAACAGGATCAATCAAGCAGAGGGAGAAGATGTGATGGAGATCCCTGCCAGCTCAATCAAACTGTTTGTGGAGTCAAGCTCTTGCTGGATGGTCTCTATCCTTGATTTTGAAAAGGCTGCAAATTGATCACTGGTGAAATCAGTGATATAGAGGGGGCATCTCTTTATTTAAAGAGGAACTCTTAGCTTCACTTTGTTTGGAATGGAAATGAGAAGTCCAGTTAACTTCCTACTGCCTTCATATTGGCAGAACAAGAGGAAGCCATAAAATAAATGGATGGAAAAGTGGTGGAACTCAATGATACCTGGATTGAACAAATTAAACATTTTGGACAAAACACAAAGGAATGGCTTCTTCAAGTGTTTAATAATGCTGAACCAGGCAAAGAAATGCTAAAATATGGCGGAAGAAAAAAGTAATCATTAAGGGAGAGGATTTCTATAACATGTCAGATTTTTTTCTGTAACCTACATTTGTGTTTATGACATGTTTGAACATGTTTACGAGTAATCTGGAGAGAAAGGCCATCTTTGGACTTGCCCATGATTTAAAATGCAGGTTGCAAAGAAAATGAGAAACATCATAGAAATCATCCCGCTAGTCACTGTACTGAAACCAGGCAAGAACCATCAGAGCCCAAAAGCTACAGGCCAATCTCCTTACTATGCTACTTATACAAATGATATTGAACTATCTAGCCCCTAAAATTGAACCTCTTCTAATTCCATAATAGGCCAACTTTAGACATGGCAAGAGCTGTACTGCTCAAATTTTAAATCTAACCCAGCATATAGAAGAAAGTTTTGAAACACATAAAATAAATGGAGTAGCATTTGTCAACCTTAGAACACCATATGATACTATCCACCTTCAATTACTACTCCAAAAACTCTACTTCCTTACTAAAGATTATGGTTTAACAGAAATGGTTGCTATTCTACTTCAAAACAGGATTCTTTGTGGAATTTCAAGGGAGGCACAGTCGCTAGAGAAATCAAAGGAACAATCTCACAAAGGGCAGTATCCTAGCACCATTGCTTTTTAATATTTATACAAACAATCAACCAATGCTCCCATACTCCAGGAGTTTCATATGTACTGATGATACTGCCTTGACAGTCCAGGGGAAAACCTTTGAGGCCATTGAGCACCAGCTAATCTCTGCATTAAAAGGTCCTTCCTTAAATTATAAAACCAACTAGCTGAACACAAACCCTTTAAAAACACAGGTCTGGGCTTTCCACTTAAAGAACAGTGAAACAGAGAGGAAACTCTAAGTTAGCTGGGAAGGCAAGGTTTTTAGAACATTGCTCTACCCCAAAGTATTTGGGCATCTTCATCCTCATTACTACACACCTGGCAGAGTTATTCTTGCTAATGAAGACCAACAGCAAGTAAAAGAGAAGTTGCTTGGATAGCAAACTCTGCATCTGGTTCCACTCACGATGACTGTGCCCATAGCGGAGCTCTCCCAGTTCACAAACTGACATTTTCCAGCCCTATTAGGGTGCTTCTGTAAGTGGGTAGATATCAAAAACTTGAAACATTTTAAAGGAATCTCTGAATTTAATGCTGCTGATTAAAGAATTCACACAAGATGTTAGGTTATTTCTTTATGATACCCACCAGCATAAATCCTTATATATTTTGATATTTTGTAGATGTACATCACACAATTCACTTACATTATCAATGCTTCCCATTCAAAGAAATTCTCTTCATTCATAGGGCCTATTCAAAGAAAGCAATTATTTTAGTCACAGTATTTCTGAGGTAAGGAAGGAAATACAAAAGAATAAATATGAATCCTTACCAGCTACTATGCCTTCTGGTGGATTCAGAGTTAGTTCTAAAATTAAAAAGAGAGAAAGATTCAGTATTTTTAACACTTCATATTCGTAAAAAAAAGCCAAAACACCCACAAATGGATATTGATGGTTGTTGTGGGTTTTTCCAAAACATGGCCAAACAGCCCACAAACCCCACAACAACCATCGGAGCCCGGCCATGAAAGCCTTCAAGAACTCAAATGGATATTATTCACTAGTCTGCACAGAGAGTCTATACTGCCATGGCAATGTCTGTTACACACACTTTTGTTGCAATGCTCTGTGACAAAACCTTCTCCCTTTCACTTTTAGAATCTCATTCTGACTGTTGCAGAGCTATGTTTTACACATAACACAGCGAACATATGCAACTCTAAATGAGGAAGAAACTTGAAATTGATTCTGATTTTTTCAGTGAACAGGTGCCCTGCTTCAGCAGACGGAAATTATTTCTTCCATTTCTCTACAGAAAAATATTAAATAGTACCAGCCCTAAAACCTCTAGAAGAGAAACTGAGTGGAAGAAAAAGAGGATGGGAAAAGCAGGCTGTAACAAAGGAGTCATTGCCCTCTAGTGGCGAAGATGCAAACTTCACCTATAGTTTGATGATAATAAAAAGGTAAAGGTAAAGGTTTCCCTTGACAATTTTTGTCCAGTCGTGTCCGACTCTAGGGGGCGGTGCTCATCCTGTTTCCAAGCCATAGAGCCAGCGTTTGTCCGAAGACAATCTTCTGTGGTCACATGGCCAGCGCAACTTAGACACAAAACGCTGTTACCTTCCCACCGAGGTGGTCCCTATTTATCTACTCGCATTTGCATGCTTTCGAACCACTAGGTTGGTGGGAGCTGGGGCAAATGACAGACGCTCACTACGTCACATGGATTCGATCATACAGCTGCAGATCTACAGACCTTACAGCACAAAGGCTTCTGCGGTTTAACCCGCAGCACCACCACATCCTGAGATGATGTCAATAGGTCTTTAAACCTCAACCTACCATTTCTCAGGAAAGGAAAACCACGAGCTGAGGATATATTTGGCATTCATGAAGTCCTGGCGCTTTTAGTTCAGACAAAACCAGAAGCAGGATTCAAGAAGTTCATGTTTTGATTTTGCTCAATAAAAAGTATTTTCATTTCCACTACTACAAGTCTTTGAGGACTAGGTAAAGGTAAAGGTTCCCCTTGACATTTAGTCCAGTTGTGCCTGACTCTAGAGTATGGTGCTCATCCCCATCTCCAAGCCGTAGAGCCAGCATTTGTCCGAAGACAGTTTCCGTGGTCACGCGGCCAGCGCGACTGGACACGGAATGTCATTACCTTCCCACTGTGGTGGTACCTATTTACTTACATTTGCATGCTTTTGAACTGCTAGGTCGGCAGGAGCTGGGACAAGAGACGGGAGATCACTCTTACGACAGCTGGTCTTCCAACCTTGCAGCACAGAGGCTTCTGCAGTTTAACCTGCAGCACTACCACACTACCACTATAGTAATATAACAGTAAAACTGTAGTAGTAACAAAATAATGCTTTCTCTCTAATAAAGGGTTTCCTAGCTCTACCTAGACACACCGGGCATCTCTTCACATGAAACATGTTCTCTAACATCACCGAGTTATGGGTCCAAAACCATCCTGCTCATTGTTTCTCAACTTATTGCTCAGCAGAGCTGTTTTGTTCCTCTGTCCTCAGAACCCCTAACATTTGCTAAACTGTAGGAAAGAGCATCCATCATGTAGCTCACAAGCTCTATGCTGCACCACAGGGGCATCGTTGTAGGACTTCAAGGTCATTCCTGCCCAATTTTAAATGTGTTTATTAGCATATATTCTCTGTGCAGGACGGAGTATATGGCCTGTATGGTGCTCATGCCTGCAGACAGTAAAGATATATATCTGTTATACGTCATCAAGTCACATCCAGCTTACAACAATGATAACAGCAGTTTCAATGTGACATTGACAAAATGGGTTTAACAATGCCACCCCCAGTGAATTACTATGGTCAATTGGGGATTCAAACCCAGGTCTCCTGAGTCGTGGTTCATCACTTTATCCACTATATACTACACTGGGAGAAAAATATGTATGCATTTATAGAGGTAAAAACCATCTACTGTACTTCTCTTGCCGGAAGCCCCCAGAAACAGCAGTTTTCAGTTGGGGGGCTTGAAAGAGTCCCCTGCGGCCCCTTCTACCCTCAAAGTGAAAAACAAAAACAAAAACCTGGAAACAACCATCTGCCAATAACCCAGTAAAATCACTGGTAGGGGCTGGGTGCAAAAAATCTGGTTTCAAAGCCCCTGAGATTGCCCACTCCAGCTATAGCAGCTCAGGCTGCTGGGAACTGAGGGTCAAACAATGAGAACTAGTGATCTAACTTTTAATCCCAAATTGCTCTATACAGGGCAAACTTACAGTAATGACAAAACATATCATTCAACAAAGTTAATGATTACATATTTTAAGGAGAACCTTAGCATCAAACAAAACTGCATCACAACATTTCCTGTGTCCGCAAGCGTGACACGCCTACCGTGCGTGCATGCATGCGAGGGAGCAGAGATCCATCTCCGCAGCCCAGTTCCAGAAAGCCCATGGACTTGCACCGGGCTGCGGACTGGGGGTTGGGGACCCGTGCTATAGAGGGCACCTCCTTTAAAACTAAGATGCCCAGAAAGCACTGCAGCAGCTTCCAGTTTTGTACACAAAACAAGGCTAAAGACAGCCACACAGCCTCAGAGAATAGGCATGGGACTTCTGTTTCTGGGCAGACCAGGCCCGAGGGGGAGGGAGCTGCCATTTTAATGATATCTTTGAGGCTGCTAGGCTCTCTGCAGTGGTAAGCCCAGGTGTAGAGGCCATCCACATGTTTGGGGGGAGGAGTGGTTTAGGATTGTGCTACCATACCATGCTGCCCGCGATCCAGCGCAGTCCCTGCCGGAGCTGGTGGATTTCATCTCCAGGACACTGTTGAGGTCCCCCAGACTATTGGTTCTGGGGAACTTTTAACATTCATGTGGAGGCTGAGGTTTCTGGCCCAGCTCATGAGTTCCTGGAAACCATGGCTTCCTTGGACTTGACCCAGCAAGTCAATGGTCCTACCCACGTGGGCATCCATATGCTGGATCGGGTCTTTGCTGCCGAGCAGAGAGTGTGCTCCAGTGGTGGCCGGCTTAGTATCGGCCCCCTTGTCATCATTAAATGCAGCCTCTCAGTAGCACTTCCCTCCCACAGGGAGCTTGGACCCATTAAGATGGTCCGCCCCCACAAGTTACTGGATCCAGATGGATTTCAAGATACCATGCGGGGGATTCCGGCTGACTTGGTTGGCGCTCCTGTCAATGCTCTGGTGGATGGCTGGTATACTGCCGCCACCAGGGCAGTTGACATGATTGCACCTAAACGCCCTCTGAGCCACCAAGCCCAACCAGCCCCCCTGGTTTAACCAGCAGCTGAGGGCCATGAAGCGTAATCGGAGAAGAGAGCACTTGGAGAAGGGTCCCGACAGAAATTAATCTCAAAGCTGCCAGGATCACGTCTAGAACATTCTTCACTGACTGGATAAGTAAAGCTCACAACCAGCAGGTGGAACTTTTCCATATAGTACGTGATCTATCCAGAGTTGGCCACAGTGATAGGCCTCCCTCTAGTATTTCCTGTGACCAATTTGCGGCATTTTTAAAATCTAAAGTGGAGGCATCCGCTGGGACCTTGATCCCTTTTTACAAATAGTAGATTGAGCTGAGATGTCCAGCGCATCATCTTGTTCAATGAGGTTAACTTGCTTTCAACCTGTGACATCCAATGAGGTGGACATGGTGCTTGCGCTCTGTTGTGCTGCCACCTCCGCTTTAGAACCCTGTCCAGCCTGGCTCATCAAAGCAGCGAAGCCAGTAACAGCAGAATGAGCCACTGCAATAATGGGTCTCTCCAGGAGGGCATGGTTCCTCCTGCCCTCAAGGACACACTCATTAGGTCCATTGGAAAAAAAAACCTAATTTGGTGGCGGACAAAACTGGAAATTATAGGCCCGTCACCTATGCTTCTTTCTTGAGTAACGTGGTCGAGAGGGTGGTGGCCGATCAGCTCCAGGCACTCTTGGAGGAAACTGATGTCCTTAATCCATTCCAGTCAGGCTTCAGGTGTCAGCATGGTACGGAAACACCACTGGTCGTCCTGCAGTATGACCTCCTGAGGGAGGCCAACAGGGGCAATATGTCCTTGTTAGTTCTCCTCGATATTTCAGTGGCCTTTGATACCTTTGACCACGGTATCCTCCTGGGGCAGCTCTCTGAGTTGGGGATCAGTGGCCTCACTTTGGCATAGCTCCGTTCCTTCTTGGAGGACCGTCCCCAGAGAGTGCAGCTTGACGAGATGACTTCCACCCTGTGGATCCTCAATTGTGGGGTTCTGCAGGGGTTGATCATCTTGCCAATGCTATTTAATATCTGTATGAGGCCTCTGGTTGAGGTCATCTGGAGCTGTGGGGCCCGGTGTCATCAGAATGCTGATGACACCCAGCTCCACCTCTCCTTTTTTCCAACTGCAGTGGATGCTGTTCTGACCCTTAAACACTGCTTGGAGACCATTCTGGGGTGGATGAGGGCAAATGGACTGAGGTTGAATCCGGACAAGACAGAAATCTTGCATGCGGGCGGCCCTGACGTCAGTGGATTGGGAAACCCCCTCTCCTTTCGGGGAGTGACTCTTCCCATGAAGAATGAGGTTCGCAGCTTGCGCATCTGCCTGGACCCAGATCTCACCACAGAAACCCAGGTGACATCTGTGGTCCAGGCAGCCCATTTTCACCTTCAGAGGATTGCCCAGCTGCGTCCCTATCTAGACACGGGGGCACTCACAACACTGATTCATGCACTTGTAATCTCAAGAATAGAGATTGATATGGAGACTTCAACTGGTCCAAAATTCAACGGCCAGATTAATAATTGGGATGAAGAAATTCCAGCACATCTCCCCCAATCTGGCCACCCTTCATTGGTTACCGATTCGTTTCCCTATCGACATCAAGGGTATGATGATAACATTCAATGCCCTAAATGGTTCAGGACCTTGGTACCTATCAGAACGCCTGCTTCCAGTCAGATCTATCTGTAATACCCGTTCTTCACAGGCAGGGTGGTTGAGGGCCTTGACCCCGAAGGAGATCCAGAGGGAAATAACAAGAAACCAGGCCTTCTCAGCAGTCGCCCCCAGCCTGGAACAATCTGCCCATGGAGATCCACCTGGCACCCTCACTGGATGGGTTCAAACGAGCACTGAAGACCTGGTTCTTCCACCAGGCTTTCCCCGAGCATTACGTTTTTGAGCTCTCAGCCTCCCTTTTACCATCCTTTCTGGCATCCTTTTCATCATCCTTTTTACCACCTTCATTGCTATCTGTCTTAATTTATCCTGCTGTTATAATATTTGATTGAATGTATGTATTATTTTTACTGTGCTTTGATATTGTTACATTTCTTGTTGCCAACCACCCAGAGTGGCCTGGTTGCAAGATGGCACCGGGTATAAATCCAAAAAATAAATAAATACATTTCTATTCGACTGCAACTCCCAGAATTTCCCCAGGCACAATCCTGGGTGATGCAGCCCCCAAACAAGAGTTTCAAAAGGAGGCTTCCTCATCTCCATGCAGGGTTCCATCGCCATTATACTGGCCTTCAAGAAGAGAACCACTACTAGTGGTACCTTGGAGTGGCAAGGATTCCTGGGAGTCTCAAGGGATCATGGGACAGGCAGTCTTATTAGGTTCTCTAGTTCTCAAAGAACGATCCATCCTGTTATCCCCTGAGACTCTCATGACACCACCTGAGAAATGTAGATGGAAGGTCTGTTTTTTTCCCCAACAATTTTGTTCTTTTGGAAAAGGCAATATAAAGGCGAGAGAAGTGCACGAGGAAAGCTCGTCTTTAAACTATAGTTTATGGGTTGTCCTGGGATTCTTCCCAGGAGAATTCCAGCAACTGCAGTCTATGCTTCCCAGAGAGAGGCCCTGCTCCAGGTACACAAAATGTAGGTGCCTGCAGGTGTGGGCCTTTTGCTGGAACCACCAGAATTCTGCCTGAGGTATTTTTGGCACACCAAAATCCCTTTTTAAAAAACCAAGCAATTTTGCTCTTCACAGCTTCACCCATGATCAGATGCCCTATTTTGCAGTTGCCTCCACTGGTGCAGACTTCCAGGCCCAGGTGAAAAAACCAAACCCCTCCTGCACAGGCCACCTATTCTCTGCCTTCAGCAGCACCACTGAGATCCACCCACGAAGCACGAAAGGAAGCGTAAGCAAGCCCATGAAACAGAAATAAGAAATGTTTCCATTAAAGGTGAATTTGCAAATGATTTTTTTAAACGCTGCCCACGGGAAGTGTTTGGTTTGGTTTTTCTTTTCTGCCTCCATCTCCCACCAGCCCCACCCACCAAGGAAGAGGGGTTATACGTAGTAGCTGCAGTCCAAAAAAACAAAAAAGCACGCCTCCAAGCCCCGCAGCACAGAGGGGCGCCATCGTTTCAATGCCAGTCAGGGCGGCTTCTTCCCCTCTCCATCCCCTTCCTGGGTGACAGGGAGAAGGGCAAAGACGGACCTGAGGGCGCAGGGCGAGACAAAGGGCTCCCGGGGAAACCAGCGGAGGTGGCCGGCCACTGATACAACCGGAGAGGGGGGAGAGAGAGAGGCGGTCCAGGCTGCCTTCGCAGCTGCCTTAGCTCCCGCGACCACTTACGTTTATACTCGGCCATGAGCCGCTTGAGCGCCGTGCCCGCCATGGCTCAGCAAGCCCGACCCCGAGCCGGCCCAACCACCGCCGCCGCCGCCGCCGTGTAGCTTCGCCACCGACGAGGTTCCGGTCGCCGCTGGGCTCTCGCAGCAGCTACTTCCGGTTAATCATCCGCACGGAGGGAGGGGAATGAGAGAGGGGGGGTGGGGATCCACCCCTGCCTTTCCGCTTTTCTTTTGCACCCGAAGAGAACAGGGAGGCTCGTACTCCGGATTCCAGTTGCGAGGAGCCCGTTTTGTTCCCTCCTCCTGTCAGAAGCATCGCGGAGCAAATCCGGGGTTTCCCTTTGTGAGGAGGCAGCGGCGGCGGTTGATTCGCCAACCACCTGCCACCTGAGAAATGTAGATGGAAGTTCTGCTTTCTTTCCAACAACGTTCTTGTTCCGTGTGAAAGCTTAACTTCTTTTTTTAAAATGTGTTTGGAAGTGAGACCTATCATTGAAGAAAATACATAAAGCTCCCTTTGCTGGATTTGGTCTGGAAGGTCGCGGGGGGGCGGGGCGGGCGGCAATTGGAATTGTAAGTAGCGAAAGATATTCCGGAAACTGAAAGATGTTTTGGAAAGGGAATCTTGTTTTTTATTATTATTATTATTGTGGCTGGAAAGCGAAAGCAGATTTATCGCCGCCTCTGACCGGCAGTCTTAACTTGGATTATATTGCGCGGCTGTTGTAAACCCGACTTCTTAAACCCACATTTGGGCATAACCTTACTGGGATTCGTTGCACGTTATTACTGTATATGCAGCTTCCCAGTTATGCAGTTATGCAACTGTTAATATGTCTCAGGGCCATAAAACGAGTGATATTGAGTTAGTTATAAGCCGCCCAGAGACCTTTGGGTAGAGTGGGCGGCATATAAATTAAATAAATAAATAAATAAATAGTCAATGACGTAAGGAGAAATCCAAGATCAGATTGCGCACACCAGCCACCCCAACGCTTTTCTTCTATCTGATGGGCTCAAAAGGAGCAGGGAACGGGCACAGGCTTTCTCCACACACCGCCCTCTCAGCCCTTGGCTGCACCTAATGAGCTAACTCTGGAAGTTGAGTCAGTCCGAGAGGAGTTGGTAGGAGACCCCTGATATATTCGCGCCTCCCCCCTGAATTCAGACCAGGGGGAAGTGAAACCAACGTGGAAGATATATCGGGGGTCTCCTACCAACTCTTCTGAGACTGAAAAAGCTAAAACTTGGATGAGTAGCTAAACGTTTCAACCTAATGAGAAGTCCAGTTGCCATGACTCAACTTCCATGTTGCCTCACCTGGCGGACTCACAACCTTCACAGATATACCACACAAAGCTATAGTTGAACACTGGAAAAGCACTCTAGGTGCCTCCATTGGTACCTAATCTTAGCTGTTATGTGCTGTCAAATAGTAACTGACTTATAGCGACCTAGAAGGGCTTTTAAGGTAAGTCTGATATTTAAGGAGTGGTTCTACCAGCGTCATTCCCCCAGCTAATTTCAAACCTAGGTCTCCAGAGTCCTAGTCCATCACTCTATCAACTATACCAATACTTGCCAACCTTGGATAACTCAGGTGTTCTTGGAATGTAACTTCCAGAAACCCAGGGCAGCACAGGTGGTGGTGAAGGCTTCTAGCAACTACAGTCCAAGAACACCGGGGTTACCCAAGGTTGGGAACCCAGTGCAATATACTACACTGGGTATCTTAGCTACTGAAAAATATTTTTCCTCTAGTTTGGTATAAGAATTGATTTGAGGGCACACAATTATTTTATTAAGTATTTGTATGAGAAACTCAATCGCCTCTCAGAATTTAAAAATAGTTCTTCAGATTGAATCTTGAAATTCCCTACTGACAAAAAAAAATTGAGACATTCTTCTTGTATCTGCAATTCAATTAGCAGCTACCTATGCATAGAACCTGCATAGAACAGGTAGATGCCTTGTGGTTTCATTGCTTACCCCTGCTCCATTTTAAAGAGATAATTTCATCAAGTCGCATCTGTGATTTCAATTATCCTTTCTGGACTTTCTGCACTGACAGACCCCAAACTAGTGGTTCCCAATGGGTCCCCAGATATTCTTGGACTGAAGCTCCCAGAAGCCCCTGCTGGAAGAGCTAGCGGTGAAGACATCTGGGAGTTGCAGTCCAAAAATGTCTTTGGGGGGGAGGCTGGGAACCACTGCCCTAAACTAAAAGTTCTTGAGCTATGCAATCAACACAACAGGTAATATTTAATTCTTATATTCCAGAGATAATGTAGTAACCGAAGAGGCACTAAATATATATCCTTGCTGTTAGCCGCCCAGAGTGGTATGATATACCAGATGGGCGGGATACAAATCAAATAAATAAATAAATAAAATAACATTGAGTGCCTGCCTGTCTTGGAAGAGTTGGACAACGAACCAACTTCAGCAGAAATAGAAGCGACCTTGGATTCCCTCGACTCCGGCAACGCACCTGGGAAGGATAACATCCCTATTGAAGTGCTGAAATGCTGTAAAGAGATAATCACCCATAAAATGTATGAAATCTTTCATCTTTGCTAGAGGCAAGGTGAAGTACTACAGGACATGAAGGATGCAAACATTGTCACATTATACAAGAACAAAGGAAACGGGTGACTGCAGTAACTTCCGTGGCATCTCTCTCCTCAGTGTTGTAGGGAAGCTGCTTGCCTGTGTTGTGCTGAAGTGACTCCAGGTGCTAGCAAACAGTCTATCCAGAGTCACAGTGTGGATTTTGAGCTAATAGATCCACCACTGACATGGTATTCTCCCTCAGACAGTTGCAGGAGAAATGTAGGGAACAACAACAGCCACTCTTTGTGGCCTTCATAGACCTCACAAAAGCCTTTGATTTAGTTAGCAGGGACGGCCTTTTTAAAATACTTCCCAAGATTGGATGTCTACCTCGACTCCTTAACAGTAGTGGAGAACCTTTTTGGGCTTGTGTGCCCAAACTTGGGGGGGGGGGGACAAAAAACACAGCGGACGATGTGCCGTGGCGGCAGCAGAACTGGAAGTGGTGGTGGCAGAACTGGAAGTGGCACCAGAAGTGGGAATCCCAGCATGGAGGTGCCTCAAGACCCCACTCTGGATCTGCTGCCAGCACCAGCTGCTCCAGATCCGCCTGCTGAAGTGCCAGCACCATGGCAGCAGCTGCTTTCTCGGGTTTGGCTACATGGGGGGGGGGGGGGAGTAGCAATCCGGCGACTTATGGCTCATGTGCTGGCAGAAAGGGCTCCGTGTGGCAGCTGTGCCACACATGCCATAGGTTCACCATCGCTGCCTCACCATCATCACCCTATTTCTTGAAAAGGACAAAAGCTGTTCCCACAGCTATAAATACTCAACTATCCAACAAACAGCAACAGAGCATGGACTGAGTTCCTACTCCAGTCCTCTGAAGATGCCAGCCACAGAGACTGGCAAAACGTCAGGAAGAACAACCTTCAGAACATGGCCAAAGAGCCCGAAAAACCCGCAACCATCATATCCCAGCCGTGAAAGCCTTTGAGAATACAGTGGTGCCTCGCTTAGCGAGTGCTTCGCTATGCGATGAATTAGCATAGCGAGGGGGTCCGGGCCATCGCTGGAGCGTTTGCTCAGTGATGGCCCCTATGGCGATTTTTCGCTTTGCGATCTTCGCAAAACGAAGCGGGGGAGAACAGCTGATCAGCGGTTCCAAAATGGCCACCGGAAGGTCCGCGCCGCATTTTCGCGCCCTGCCCTCGCTTACCGAGGGCGCGAAAATGGCGGCGCTATGGAAGAAACATCGCTTAACGGTGAGTTTTCAAGCCATAGGAATGCATTGAACAAAGTTCAATGCGTTTCTATGGCTTTTTTAGTCCCGTTTAGCGATGTTTTCGCATAGCGAAGGTTAATCCGGAACGGATTAACCTCGCTATGCGAGGCACCACTGTACATCATCAGGTCCTTTCATGAGGACACTGTAGTTTTTGATGGCTCAACATCAGATCCCTTTGACATCCAAAGGGGAGTGAAACAGGGCTGTGTCCTCCTGCCAACCGTTTGGGATCTTTTTTGTTGTCATGCTGAAGCACACCTTTGGAACCGCAACAGGTGTCTATCTCCGGACTAGATCAGATGGAAAGCTCTTTCTCTAGATTGAGAACGAAGACCAAAGTCCAGCTGAAATGCATGCGGGACTTCCTCTTCGCTGATTATAAAGCCGTTGTTGCCCATTCTGCTGAAGACCTCCAACAACACATGAATCATTTTAGCAAGGCCTGTCAAGACTTTGGAGTAACAATCAGCCTGAAGAAAACACAAGTCATGGGCCAGGGCGTGGACTCACCTCTCTCTATTACCATCTCCACACAAGAATTGGAGGTTGTTCATGACTTTGTGTACCTTGGCTCAACGATCTCTGACACTCTCTCCCTAGATGTCAAGCTGGATAAACACATTCGCAAAGTAGCTGCAATGTTCTCTAGACTCACAGAGAATATGGCTTATTAAGAAGCTGACAACATATATCAAGATTCAGGTCTGTTCTGTTTTGAAACATTTAATGGCATTTACAAGATCCAGGTCTATAGAGCCTGTGTCCTGAGCACACTCCTGTACTGCAGTGAGTCCTGCACCCTTCATGCATGGCAGGAGAGGAAGCTGAACATGTCCCATATGTGCTGTCTCCAACACATTTTTGGTATCACCTGGCAAGACAAAGTTCCAAACAGAGTAGTCCTAGAACAAGGTGGAATTTTTAGTATATATACATTACTGAAACAGCGATGTCCATGTTGGCGTGGACATATTGTGAGAATAGCCGATGGTCGGATTCCAAACTTGTATGGAGACTTAGTGCAGGGAAATTGCCCGAGGGAGACCACAGCTGCAATACAGGGATATCTGCAAGCGAGATCTGAAGGCCTTAGGAATGGACCTCAACAGATGGGAAATCTTGGCATCTGAGCATACAGCCTGGAGGCAGATGGTGCATCATGGCCTCTCCCATTTTGAAGAGACACTTGTCCAGCAGGCTGAGACAAAGAGTTAATCCCAAAACCAGCAAAATCAGGGAGCTGGATAGGGGAAAGATTGCATTTGTCTGCAATGTGGAAGTGCTTGTCACTCTCGAATTGGCCTTCTCAGACACAGTAGACGCTGTTCCAAGTCCTCCATACAGAGCATGTTACCATAAGTCTCTCGAGACTGAAAGATGCCTTCCTTCTTATAGGAATTGCACCCCACTCATCTTTGTTAGCACGAAACATGCTTCTGATGAAGGATGCTGACTTGTTCTTTTACAAGAGGTAATTTAAGCACTAGTTTAATCCCTTCAATTACTACAAATTTACATATTCTTACTCATGAACAAGCCCTATTGCGCTCTATAATATCCCCAGGTATGTACACAAACTTCAAGCTGTTTGGAGCAGGGCATGGGATACTCCTATCCTCTTCTATTCAAACATGCATTTCCAATATATTTTAGGTAGAGTGACAGCAGCAAGATCAAGTTACAGCTTTATTTCTCTCTGGATTTTTTCCTTTTAACTCACCCATGTAAACTGACAATACATTTGGAATGAAGGAAGTCATGATGCTTCTGATCAATATTATATGAGGAAGAAATTAAAACTATCTTCTTGCTTCAGACAGTAAGACAGGATCATCACTATTCTTAAACCTTAATTCCCTAAAAGGTCTTCTGCTATCTCAATCTAACTGATCCTGATGCCAAGTCATTCATACCTGCATGATTCTCAGCCATTGTGGCATTTAGAAATAGAAATACTGTATATTAATCGCTAATTGACTTTCTAGCAAACTGCACTTCCCACTCTCAGCAGCTCTAATTTATGAATATCAACAGCATTAGTACAAACAAGTACAGTAGCACTTATCAACAAATTGACCATCCCAAGATAGCTTTGATAATGCGACAAGATAAAGGCTTATTTTAGAATATCATGAAACCAGGGATAAGTACTTCTCTACACATTACATGTCTTAGAAATTCATCTGTGAAGGGAACACTTACACTGAACCTGATTGTATCTATGGAAGTGTATATGCAAAAGAACAATGCAAGTAAGATCACAATGCAACTATATGTACAAATCAGTCTTTGGTTCACTTTTCCCACATGCTGAATATTATCCTGGAACTACATGAAACACTTGAATATAAAGCACAGCCTTACTAATTCAGTACTAGGAGTTCCTCTATTATAGCCCTTTCCACATAATATATTTCTCACTGAAAAAGTAAGTATATTTGATCCAAGCTACAAAGGAGACACAGTACCTGATGAACTAATATGTAAAAAATTAACATAACTCTGGGATCTGTCTTCTGAAAAACTTTAAGAGGCCTACACCCTAAACAGATGTTTATGACCTAAACAGTAGGCTCTCTCCCAATAAAATAATTTTAATAAAGATGTACATTTAAATATAATCAGTATTTCATAGATATTGGACTGAGTACAGACATATGAAATGCAACAGCATTAAGCAAAAGCCAAGAGACAGAGTACCAAACTATATTTACTGTATACAGTAGTAAAGGACATGTATTGTACAAACTGGTGAATAAACAATAAGATTTAAAAGTATATCCCCTCCCGAGCCCGTATACAATCAAATGGAAAATGGGGCGGGGGAATGATTTTTTTCCAGAACGATTTATTTCAATCCAATGGTCTTAACAGATGGGTAAATATAAAAGGCAGTGACCTTCTCAAACAACCATGAACACCCTACTGAAATTCAACCAATTACTCTTATTTCATTTGGATATATCCAGAAATATTACAAGTTTGACACCATTACAAAATTAATTTTAAAAAATATCTGGGGAAGTAGCACAGCAGGTCTCCTTAAAACATCATATTTTATTATTTAGAGCTTCATGGACTTCATAGTTAACTTGACTACAAATATATGGAAATTCATTATTTTTGAAAGACAGGTCCTAATTTACTCAGAATATGTTAAAGAACTAATTAACGGCTAAAATCCAAAGAGCCCCATGCATGAATAGTAGACTGCATATGCACATTGTGAATGCACAGAATTCCACCTTTTGGATGACTGCAATCCCCGAACATTACAGTACCATGTGGAATCCCCTAAATCTTGGAGGGGTTAGGGTGAAGGCTGAGGGTATCAGAATGTGTAAGTAGTTATAACAGACATAAGGAGGCGAACTCTGGTGCTCATGCAAAATATGGCCCTTTGACTATCAGCACATATATTTGAAAATATCAGATAATTACATAAGGCTGCTAAGTTCAGCTTTCAAAACATGTAAAAGGAATAAAGTATACAGCTTTATTTATTGCCTAATAAATCAATAATGAGAAGCAGTGATTCTCATTGGGAACCATCTGCTAATGTTTTTTTCTCACACATTTTCCATTAAAATTAACAAGAGTTGCACAGCATAGCTCCCTAAGATTCTGCTCTATTCCTTAAACATCTGTATCAAATACAATGGTGCTTAATCCTGGGCACAGATATTTAATAGCAGTTGTGAAAGTTAACATATGCAAATGCTACAGCAGCTGACAAACTCAAAAACATTCCATTACTTAAAAAAAACATTATGAAAAGCACATGTACATTTGCATTACCTTAAACTGCCACTATATTCTGCACTGTATCTGCATGTACTGCCATTTCTGCATACCGCATTAACAAATTTAAAGTAATAACAGTGTTTAATTGTAACTCCCCTTTTTTCCCAAGCCACCTACTATTCTGAAAAAAAAATTGCTACTGCAAGGGAAAAAAGTTTCAATATTTACATTACTATAATTAAACAGTAAAACAAAAACAACAAAAGCCCAAACTAATTATCCTTGCTTTACAGTAGGTTGGTATTTAGACCACTGATTTACAGGAACAAGATGACAGCAAACAACAGCCATTATTTACTTATTTGAAAATTTTAATGTTTAAGTGGGCCCATTTTTATGATGCAGTTATTTTCCAGCTTTGACTTGCACACGCAGTATATCAGGGACAGGAAAATAATTTGGATAAGTGTCTCCAGAACATCAGAATATTCCTGTATGATTGGCATGTTCATTTGTTTACTATGTAATAGCAAATCCAAGGACAGATGATAAAGTGAGGTGACATTTTACATTCTTCTTCCAGAAAGGACAGGATATTTAGCACATGCCACCCGTCTGCTGTTGAAACACATCAATGGTATCTTCATCTTCCATCTCCAACTGTTAAAAGAAAACTAAAGTTATAATATAGAACACTTCTCATAATTTCCAGAAAATTTAAATTGTTTGCAGCAAAAACAACAGTCTTGAAGAAACCTAAGACCAAAAATGTCATAATAAATATGCTAAATCTTAAAGGTGCAACAAGATTTTATTACTGTTGTTTTTTATATACTGTTCTCAGTTTTCCTGCCTTACCCAGAAACATAAGCCAGTTCTATACTTATACAAATCGAACTCCAAGTGCAGAAGCTTCTGCAATCATCTGATAAGATACAAGACAAGGACAGCCACACGGTGTGGTTGCAGACAAGCAACACTTAACCAACACTTCATCAAATCACAGTGGTAGCATCTGCAGTGTGGAGCTCCATGTGTGTAAATACTGAACAGGAGTGCAGCCAGATCTGTTTATAAATTCATAATTAAAAAGTATTATTTATCTACCTTTCAAATTTGCTTCTTCTCACAAATACAGCTTTCTCACAAATACAGTCTGGGTTTTGAGAGTTAAAATGAAAACTATAAAACATGTACTTAGTAGTTCATTTGATATCATTTGATACCGAGAGTACTATTTGGTCTCTTATGTAAATTTCTAATCTCTGCTCTTCTAATCTCTTAAGAAACATAGTGGCCAGAATCCTACTGGGGATTTACACCAGTGTAAATGTAACTGACTAAAACACAGCAGTTAATTAAATTGCTACCTACATTCCTGGTCATACACCTTGCATTTGACTAGGAATGCAAGTGGCAACTCTTTAATTAATGGTAATTTGCTGCCATTACATGCAATTACATCTATACTAGTGAAAGTCTAAGCATTCCTAAGAGCAGCAAACCCATCTTCTCCTCTGTGATATCACAGAACATTCTTACCTGTGCAGGTGTGTCCGTTTCATTAATTGGTTGTCCATCAAATCTGAATCTAATCTGTCTCATTGACAAACCCTGAAAGATGACAGTTAATGTATGAAACCTTCATACTACAGTCTATAACAAAGGCAACTCAATATATGTCATAGGTATGCCAATGATTAGCTGACAATCAACTGGCAATGTATAAATAATTAACCTTATCTAACACTGGGACAATTTTTTGTCTCACAGTATGTTTCTATACATTCAGTTCTAATTCACCAGTCTGATAATTTTTTCTAATTTACACATACCTAACAATTAGGAGTATGGAATAATCTGGGCAGTACTTTTCTTTACCCAACATAGAGGCAGCTCTGTATAGAATCTCACAGACACGCAAGCACACAATAAACAGAATACTGACAAAATTCCATTTATTTTCCCTTTTCCCTTCTGGCCTCTTTGGTAACTGAGAAGAAACATAGCTCATCTCAGGCACAGCCAGTTACATATATTGTAAGGTAAAGGTTCCCCTTGATATTTAGTCCAGTTGTGTCAAACTCTAGGGTGCGGTGCTCATCCCCATCTCCAAGCCGTAGAGCCAGCGTTTGTCCATAGAGTTTCCGTAGTCATGTGGCCAACACGACTAGACATGGAATGCCGTTACGTTCCCACCATGGTGTACCTATTTATCTACTCGCATTTACATGTGTTTGATCTGCTAGGTTGGCAGGAGCTGGGACAAGCGATGGTAGCTCACTCCACCGCGTGGATTCAATTTTACGACTGCTAGTCTTCTGACCTTGCAACACAGAGGCTTCTGCAGTTTAAGCTGCAGCGTCACCACATCCCCTGTACATATATTGTACTACCAATTAAAGAAGGCATTTTCACACTCATGCTTAATATTGCAGAGCAGAAGTGGAAAAAAATCATGATATGGCACTGATGTAGACAATTCCCACTGTATAAGATATGTTTGGCTCTTAGTATCAATGCTCCTAAAAAGAAACATGATATAGGAAGAACTGCTTACATTAACTGAAACTCTTTTGTTCCCATTTCTCTAAACGCTTAAGTTCAGAGCAATGGCAACACAGGCTATTGTGAAGTTAAAACAACTTCAACCAAGCTCTGAAAGATTACATATCTTATATAAGGTTGCTGACTGCTTTAACACACCAGAGTGAAAATTTCTTATTAACAATGCTTTTGCAATCCTGGGACGCACTTCTTCATCATAATCTCTGTTGGCAGGTAGGCCATAGACATTTGTGGCCCTTCTAATGTACTCAGCAACTTAAAAACCATAATATTATATACATATATATTCAGTTTACTTATTTACCTGTCTCTCACAATATGCCTTCATTAGTTTACTTAGTGGTGTGTGCCGTTTTATTTTAAATTGGACCACCGATCCATCCTGACCAGCTACTTTTAAATTGATATGATCATTCTCCGTTTTCACTCCTTCCTGCCAAACAAAGTATAAGAAAAAAAAATCAACATTTGAGGCTCAGAACCAACATAAATTTGAGGTAATTCTGGTTTTACATATGTTAACAGAAATCATATGACAATTTCCAAATCATATCATAGGGATACAAACACTCACTATGCTGATCCTTTGATCAAGGATATGAATTATCAAATGCTAGCTGGCATAGCCCAATTCAAGTGACAGATGCCCCACAAACATAATGCAGAACCCCTCTGAAGCTGAAACCCTAACTCCTTTTCAATTTAGTGCTGAAAAAAGCATTTCATATTTAATACTAATTAACACAGTCAGCAATTAAAAGAAGCTACTACTTCAGCTCCATTACAAGACACTATGCCTAAAGAATCAGTGGTGATTATGGCATATGTAAGTTCCATTGATTCAGTGGGTCTACTTTAGTTGCAACTCACTACTGGATCTCAGCTAGTGGCAAAAATCCTGTTGTTTCATGTAGTAAATTACACTAGAGTAGGCCCACTGAATCAATAGGGATTTGGTGAGTCAACTCCATAAGTTTCATTGATTCAAATGGCCCTACTTTAACTGTGACTTAGTTTACCACAGTAAGAAGCAGTTAGCTCTATAAAATTAATCCATAAATAAATTGTCCATATGAAACCCATAGTAGCCAATATATTTCCTATATAACAAAACACATTATGTGTCATTAATGATAGGTTTGTATCCAACATTAGGTTGTTGGAAAAAGTAAAAGAAATGCTGCTGTTCTGTATGTCAGGATGGATAGCTCTGGCAGGTTTGGAGGCAATATTATGCCTCTGGGATCCTCCAGTGGCCACATAGGCCATCAAAAATAATAACAGAATATAAAATAAAAAGAAATCAGAAGTGGCATAGAAAAGGGGTGTACTGTGGGGTATTAAATGTTGATGGTGAGGAGCTGATGCAATGTATTTAAAAGCTGCACAATAGCTCCTGACAGTTTTCAGAAGCACCAATACAGTGCAGCATTATGTAGTGAAGTATAGATACAAGAGCTGCTTGGTAGATTCATGGTTGCTGTTAATTCTAGTTGTTTTCTTAACACTTATGTGGCAAAGTATTTTGCTGTTGGATTTATTTATTATGTTTATTATTGTTGCTAAATTGTGCCATATGCCGTTCTGGGTGTTTCTGGAAGAACAACATAAAAATAGAATAATAAATGAATTAGATAAATTCAAATTAGTTAGTAACAAGAGAACAAACTCCTTGGATAGTAAGAAAAACATAGAATATTGTAGTATCACAAAACTTGTGACCAGTTTCACTCAGCTATGGTATTACTATCTCCTGTGAGATGACAGTGGAGGAAAATAGTGTTGACACATGGGATATCCATATTATGTCAAAACCGTTGAACTCAAATGTATATTCCAGTGCCAGTGAACTCTGTGCAAATTCCCCATATCCCTCCTGTATGTTTTGTTTCCTTTCCTTCCCACATTTTAACAAAGATTTAAAATTCTTGAACGCCTTCACAGCATTTTGCCAGCCTCCATGGCTGGCATCTTCAGGGGACAGGAGTCAGAACTCTGTCTGTGTTCTGGTTTGTCCAGCCCGAAAAACCTACAACAACCAAAGATTTAAAAATTCATCAATGAAAATTAAAGATCTGCAAAAAAGGTTTTATAATGTTTCTATAATCTCACCATCTACAAGCTTCAGAGACTTCCTCCTCTTTTCCCTTCACCCACTCTGTGGACTACACTTGCACAGGGTGAGGAGGAAGAGTGGTTAGGCATGAGTACCTTCACTTACTTGCCTCCAAGGAAGATGAGCAATTGTCAGGGATGCTTTAGCTGTGGCAGGGGCTGAACTCTTAAGAGTTTCATGGTGCAGTGGTTAAGCTGCAGTACTGCAGCCAAGATTCTGCTCACAACTCAGTTTGATCCCAATGGTTTCAGGTGACTGGCTCAAGGTTGACTCAGCCTTCCATTCTTCTAAGGTCAGTAAACTGAGTACACAGAAGGAAAAGGATGTCCACAAAAACTCTGATGAAATCTGATGAAACCCTAACAGAGTCATGAAACGTAAGTGAAGTGTATGGGGGAAGAGGATGGAAACCTTCTACCTACATTTCACATAGATAATTGTAAAATTATACTAAATATACTTGCCTCTGATACTTTAGGTTTTCAAAGTGTTTGTTTCAAATTCTTGTTTTTCTGTTTTGTAACTAAGGATGCTTGCTAGGATTTAAAAACACTACAAACTACTATACACAGTAGCCTGATACAACTGGTACTTCTGCTACACTAATTACATTTGTTCACATATATTAGCTAGATAGTAACTAAAAAAGCACTAGTTATTCCAGCACTTGATCATAATGCAAATAAAAGGGCCTTTTCAAGCTGCAAAACTGGAGTACAGTGGTGCTTAGACTTACGAATGCCCCTATCTACGAACATTTCAACTTACGAACAGCTCCACTCGCAAAATTTAGCTTCAACGTAAGAACAGGAAAAGGTGGGAAATTCAAACCCTTGGTGGCGAAAAGGCTGCTTCTCTGTAGCTCTTTCACCCCAACAATTAGAGCGGGGGAGTTTTTTTAGCTGGGGATGGCTCTGAATCGCCGCTGGGTGCAGGAAGCTGGTGCGCTCCCTGCTGCGGGTCTACTCATGAGTAAGGGCCACCAAAGGCATGGGTCTGCTCAAGAGTAAGGGCAGCTGGATGCGCTGGGCTGGGTGTGCAGGTCGGAGGGGCTCCTCCGTGGACAGGCGTGTGGCCGCAGCGCAGGAAGAAGCGGGGTGGCTCCAGTTTGGCATCAGGAAGCTGGTGCACTCCCTGCCCATCCCTGGTGTGGGTCTACTCATGAGTAAGACCAAACAAAGGTGTGGGTCTACACCTGAATAAGGGTCCCCGCCACCGGCCTTTTGCCATCTGCCATCCGCTAGGGAGTGAGTGCCATCGGAGGCTTTAGTTTGCCTGGTAAGATCCTGCTTTTTGCTTTTTAGAAACTTCTGGGTGGTTTTCAGCTGAGGGAGGTTATGTTTCTCTGCTGTGTTGTTTGTTTTTGGTGATTATTTTTTCAGCCTTCGGACCTTGCTCTGTTTATTTTTTGTTTGTTTTTTTAAAGCCCCAGCGCCTTCCAATGGGGCTTCTGTGTGCTTTATTTTGTTGTTGTTGTTTTTAAATGCTGGAACGGATTAATCCCATTCCCATGCATTTCAATGGGAAATGGTGCTTTGACATACAGGCATTTCGACCTACGAACACCATTCCGGAACGGATTAAGATCATAAGTAGAAGTACCACTGTTTAATTTAGATAGGTTTTGTTCAAAATGTGGCATGGGGAGGTTGTTTGTATTTTCATCAGCTCCAGAATATTATAGAAAAAGGGAGAACAACCACCCACATTAATTGTGTGCCCCCTAATTCTCTTGTGCCTGAGAAGCCTTATGCACAATACATTTCTAATCTTATCAGAGAAACACCTCTAAACATGTGGACAGAATTTGAAGGAGGTGGCTGGACAGGTTAAAAGAGATGCCTCAGCTCAAAAGCTCGTATGTAGAAAAGTTTAATAAAAAACTTATTTTAAAAATCCATGTGTCACCCATAACAAACTGATTATAGCAGCTTTCAGCCCTAACTTTTAAATATGGCCTGAGCATGCACAGGATTGCCCTATAAGTTTCTGCTCGGAGCGGCTGCAGCCAGATCACATTCACTCTTACATTTCAGCAAGATTAACTTCCTAACAAGCATGCACAGGATTGCACGCGCCGCTTTGAAAGCACTTGGGGAGGGGGGCCTCCTTTGCACAACGCGAAGGGGGGTGCAGCCCTTTAAAACCAGTGATCAGGATGCTTGATCGAGATGCGCCTTTTCTTCCAACTGCACTTAGAAGTGCCACCAGAGCGAGGCGGAAGGAAACGAAACGTGAGCTGGCCGGGGGGGGGGGGTCACCGCGCAGGCTAAGCGAGCGGCCTCCAGCCGCGTGGTGGTCGCGCGCCATCTCTCCCACCTGACAATAAAGGTCCGGGGGGGGGTTACAGGGCGGGAGCAATACGGATTTATTACTGATCTACTTCGGGAAGCTGCTCCATCCCTGGGGCGGCTTGCAAAACAGATAACACCCTAAGAACTGAAACACGCCGTGTCTCGATCTGGTACACACAAGCGAAGACACACGACGGAGGAGCTCCCGGGACTTCGAACGCCTCCGAGTTTCCCCGAGCAGTTGCTCCGACGCGGCCTGACCGCAGACGAGGAGGCCGGCCCCTGGCTGCCCGAGGGAGCTCTCGGGAGGAAGAGCGCGAAGGAGCTGCCCTCCTTCCGGGTGAGGCGGTTCCGGGTCTCCTTCACAACCGGAGCGAGAGGAAACACCAATCCGCGGGCCTGGGACCAAGAACAAGCCGGGCGTTCCCCTCTAGGGGGCCCAACCTCAGCTCCCAACGGCTGCGAGACGGGCTTCGACAGCGGCCGGAGGACCGAAAAGCAGCCCGGCCGCCCAGTCCGACCGAGGCTTGGACCCCCGCCAGAAGCAGGCGCGAACAAGCAGAGGAAAGAAAGGGAGCGGGGAGCCGCCGGGATGGAGGAGTGGGCGGAGGGAGAGCTCTCCCATTTACCTTGGGCTTCTCCTCGGACATGGCGCCGCGTCAAGCAGAGGCCTCTCAGGGAACGAGTCCACAGCGCTCGGAGCCCGCTTCTTCCTTCCCTCGCCTCTCCCGCCCGCAGCAACTGCCCGCGAGCACGCGCTTCGCGCCCCACAATCTTCGGCGCCCGGTTGGTCCTGCGCGGATCACGTGGGGGGACGCTCGCCCTCGCGGCGCGCCCCCGAGCGATGCTCTTCTCGTCGGGAGCGCGCTTCGTCGGGGTGGAGCGGGCGATGGCGCCCATGGTGCGTCATCGCCGGCTAAAGTGGGGGCGCTGTGGCGCTCCGGAGGGCAAGAGCTCAGGGGCGTGGCCAGAGCGTGGCGCGGGAGGAGAAAGAGGGCGGGGCCAACGGTGGATGCTGTGGTTGCTCAACATAAATTTAGGGGTATCGATTCGTGATGCTCTGTGTCATACATAGGCATTTCTATATGTGTATAAACAAGGCTTTGAGGCCATTTAAAGTCCTTTTAAAATTCAAGGTTGTTTGGAAGCAATACATGTACTTTCAAATGACAGAAGGGAGAAGCAGGGAATTTTAGGAGTTGAAGATTCATTTTGCATTTCCCAAGAGTAGCACAAATATGTAGCATTTTTTCCTACATATTATTTGTTCTTTGATACCTGAACCCTTACAGCTACCTGACAAGATCCTCTGCTCAGTGTATTTCTTTAAGCCAGATCACATGGGTGTACTCCTGGGTTTATTTATTTATTTATACAATTTTTACCCTGCCCCTCTAGACAACGTCTACTCGGGGCGGCTTACAAAGATTAAAACACATTAAAACAACGTTGATGCCCCAGCCTCAGCAGTGGCCAGGAGTGCACTTGGACAGCTAAAGCTGGTGTGCCAGCTGTGTCCATTCCTTGAGATGTCAGATTTGGCTACAGTGACACATGCATTAGTTACATCCAGTTTGGATTATTGTAACACGCTCTTTGTGGGGATGCCTATGAAGATGGTTCGGAAACTTCAGCTGGTGCAAAACTGCAGCCAGAATAATGCACTTGTTACAAGAACTGTACTGGCCACATGTCCGTTTCCGGGCCGAATTCAAAGTGCTGGTCATTACCTATAAAGCCCTATGCAGTTTGAGTCAGGGCTACCTGAAAGACCATATCTCCCTATATGCGCTTTCTCGGCGATTAAGATCAGCAGAAACTCTCCTCTAGGTCCCATTGCCAGCACAAGCACAGCTGATGGGGACACGGGAGAGGGCCTTCTCTGTGGCAGCTCCCAGGCTGGGTGGGGAGAGCGCTCCCCCTCGGGAGATCAGGATGCCCCCTTCCCTTTTATCCTTCCAAAAAAAGCTCAAGACTCATCTCTTCAGGCAAGCTTTTAACAATTACAACTGCATCCCATTTTAGCAGATAATTTTAATCTTTTCACGTTTCCATGTTTTAATCTTTTAATTTTATTTTAAATCCTAGAAGTTTAATTTGTCTTTTAATATTTAACTTACTGTGTTTTAATTGTGTGAATTTTAATGCTATGAGCCACCTTGGGTCCCTTTGTTGGGGGAAATGCAGCATGCAAATAAAACTGACAACAACAGATCCATGGATAGTCAAGCAGGTTACAGTATGGTAGAATAAAGTTGGCAACCCATTCCCCATGTAGTAGCTGAGTGGGCCTGCAGCTGAATCTTACTTCCAATGCTCATATTGGGACAGAGGTTTCTCTGTCACATCTGAGGGCAGCTGTATGTTATCTAACTCTTATGACACCTCACTAACAATCTCTGTTTCTTACACATCATCTGCTGCCTTCTTCTACCTCACAACAGAGTAAGTCTGCCAACGAGGCCCCAAGAACTAAAACCAGAATATATTGCTCCTTAAAATTTGTGTACCGTGTTTCCCCCAAAATAAGACAGGGTCTTATATTAATTTTTGCTCCAAAAACGCATTAGGGCTTAATTTCAGGGGATGTTTTATTTTTTAGTACAACAATCTAAATTTATTCAAATACAGTCATGCCATCTTCTTCTGGTTGCTGCACAATGGTGGAGGGCCTGTTTTCAAGTTAGGTCTTATTTTCGGGGAAACAGGATACATATTTTGGTGGTGGAGTTATGTGGTCCCCAACCTTGGGCCTCCAGATGTTTTTGGACTTCAGCTCCCAGAAACCCTGGCCAGCAGAGGTGGTGGTGAAGGCTTCTGGGAGTTGTAGTCCAAGAACATCTGGAGGCCCAAGGCTGGGGACCACTGATGTATAGAATATGATTGTGGGACAATTTTTTTGCTCCTAAATATTAGCAAGGACATTTAAGACCCGATCTTACCTCTGCATTGATTTAACACTCACACCTGCCTTCAGCTTGTAGGGTATACAGTTGGGGGAGGGGAGAGAAAACTCTTCTCAAGATGTGTTTCTCAGTCTTCTATTTTGTAGCAACTCATATTTCAACAATAATTTCATTCTAATTACCCAATTATAAATTGTTTTACATTGCATTCTGACAATATCCCTCGTCTTTTGTATAATAGTACTGAATACATTTAATAGTGCTTCGTAATGTCTAGTTTCAATTCCATGCACCGAGACTTTTGTGTGTATAATCTGGGGGGAAACATGGGTTCACATGGGTCTCTGTTTTTCACAACAAAGACAACAATCTACCATTTTTGTTGTTCTTGCTGCTACTGCTGCCAGCCAGATTATTGCCTTCTTGTACTGATTTCTCTAACTACCGTAGTACTAATTTCTCTTTTTAATTGTATTTATTATATTGTAATTTTATCCTCAATGCACTTTGATTTTTACCCCATGTATTAATGTTATTTGCTACTGTGTTACTTCGTTGTTTTACGTTATTTGTTGTAAACCGCCCAGAGTGACCTTGGCTGCCAGACGGGTGGTATATAAATCAAATAAATAAATAAATATAAATAACAACCACAACATAAAGGAGTGAAACTACATATTATGACCTTCATGATACCAAACATAACATTCTCAAGAATATATTGAAACATAAGAGGGAAGTATACTAACAAAGAATTCCATTGTTCAACTAATTGTGTCAGAAATAAAGTACACCTTTAAAAAGGCCCAGTCATGCCTTTATGTGAGTCATCAAAGTAGTGGTCATGTTAGTCTGTGTAAGTGCAGCCAGACAAAACCAAAAAAGAAAAAAAAAGAATATGGTGGCATTTTAAAAGACAAAATTTTATATTTAATCCACAAAAGCTTACACTGAAATAAAAAAGTTAGTCTTTCAGGTGCCACTATGTTCTTTTGTTTTGATATTTTTTTCTTTCTACCTGACAGGAAGTCAGTTATTGGCAACAATGCTTTCAAAAGGTTTCTGAATTCTGTACGGAATACAGTTCTAATCTGTGCTAACTACCCAGATGTATACTATGTCATTATTCAAGACAAAATCACACGAAATAATTTTCAATGTGCACAGCATAAATACTGGAGTTTTAGAGAACTGTCAAGCGAATGTCAGTAAGAAGCTGTTCAGTCTTACTGACACATGCTACATCTTGTTGCCAATTCAAAGGAATAACTTGGGGCTGAATACTTTTGTGCCTGGTAAATTATTAGTCTCATTACCTTGTTTTTCTTTTAAAAATGCTTGGGTGTGGCAGAAAAACACTGCTTTGTTTAGTGCTCTTTTCATCAGGGCTTTAATCTCAATTTTTACTACAACTGTAACCACCTATGTTTAAATGGAGCTATTACTACCATTTAGCTAGAAATATCTATGCATTTAGTTTTGTTTTGAGACATTAGAAGTGTGTGTGTGAGAGAGGGTGTCTCACAGAGTATTATCCTCAAAAACATGTATTCAAATGGTTTCTTTTTAGATAAGAGGGATTCTATGCAGTTTGAAATGGTTTACAGTAGAGAGAGATTACAGTCTTCAGGAAAGTTACAACTCCTTTCCACGGGGTCTTTTGAAACAGTCAAATCAATAGCAAGTTACATTTTCTCAGCTTGGAATCCTATACCCACTTACTATGGAACAAGATTTAGATCAATAGTACAAGTCTAGAGAATTGCATTTGCCAATCAAAACCACTTTCTGTATGTCCTCATTAATTATGCAAAATCCCATCTGTATCTTATAATGGCCAAAAGTCTACTAGTGTTCACATAAGGCTACATAACTTTACATAAATAAATGACTAAGTGTCAGGGTGTAACTTGGTTGCACACTAAGACGTATGACTAAGATGTACCCAGCATCTTCAGTTAGCCATGTCAATCTACAGAAATCTTACACAAACAATAGGATTCTAGCCTATTCCTTTCTAAGTTAACAAGATGTAAACCTGTCAAAAACTGACCTCAGTTCAAAAATCATGGAAGAAAGAGGAAAACACTGAAGACAGGTGCAGGAAATTTTTTTATAAACATCTTATAATGCAGTAACAAGTTTACTTGTTAACAGTTAGAGTGTCTTTCCCCAATGTCATCTGCCCAACCCACCAGATCTCAGGCCAGGCTCCTCCGTGTAGCCACCCTGAGAGAGGCCCAAAAGTCATCTACTAGAGGTACAGCCTTCTCAGCGATAGTACCAATGTTATGAAATCAACTCCCAGAGGAGCTACGCCTAGCCCCCTCCCTATACTTATTTAGGAGGCAGTTAAAAACACTACTTTACATGGAGGCCTTTCACATTAACCCCACATTAAGGTCAAAAAGCTAAGAGAAAGACATTAAACCTTAATCTGTGAAAGAACACAGGTAGCCGATGAAAAGGGAATGGAGCTACATGGTGTTTGAACAGTGAACAAAGTAAATTAAATGCCTCAAGGTCTATGGGAAGAAAATATTTAGATGAAAAACTGGGACCAAACATTGCAGCAACACACATAAGAATATAGACAAAAATCTTAGCAGAATCAACAGAAAGATATTAGGAGATCTATACTGAAGACAACAATTAGATATGTGTCATATATGGAGTTGCTGTCTGAACCAAGTATGTGGCCATTTTCCACCAGCATGAAAGAACTCACAATGTTGAAGTGTTTCCCCACCTCCTAAAAAGTACTGTATTCCTTTTAGGGCTTTAGCCAGGCAAGAATTAAAGTCCCGTGTTCTAGTTTGGGCTTCTTGGAAGAAAGGAAGGGAGAAAGGAGGCATACAAAACACTTGTTCATCCCAAATATGCTTTTCACTTTGGTGTGTCCCAAGCTTGATGATACAGTGCCAGAACGGTGCTGTTTTGGCAACATAAACCTAGAACACTGGGGCTGTTATTTAACATAGTAACTCCTTTTGCAATTAAAAATAACTCTTTGGTACAATGAAGGTATTCTAGGGAGTGGGAAGTATATATAATTTCTTCCTCCAGAAACATCTCTGTACAGTACAAGGGAAGGAAGTTGCTTTTAGGTTTACAGTCTGTGAACCTGCCTGTTCTTTTAAAAGTCTAAAGGAGCAGTAAGGGATTTCAGAGGTCACAAATACTTCATAGGATGCCAGACACAGTCCAAAAGCTTGCGATTCCCACTTGACTTTAGCCACTCTCCTCTCACGGGCAAGTATAAGCACTGCCTCAAAAGCATTAAAAATCCAACATTTTAGTAAATACTTCATTGGCACTTACAATTTATGGCAATCCTAATAGGATTTTTGAGATATATAAAGTGTTCAAGGACTTGTTTATCATTGCCTACCTCCAGTAAGTTTCCATGTCTGAGCAGATTCAAGCCCAGAGTCCAAGTCTGACACTTCAAATACTACACTGGCTCCCATATGTATAATCAAGGTATAATCAAAATGGGCAGGGAGACTCTTGTAACATCTTCAAGACTAATGGATTTATTTTACCATGATCTTTTATGAATTAGAGCCCACGCGTCTTTTCTCCCTCTCGTCAGCTCCTTTCATAGAGGTCTAACTATTTTTAATGGGTTTGGTACTATTATAGAGTTACACGGGGTGCTAAAAATTAACACATTTTCTGTCTTCTTGTTATTGAAAAATCTTCTACACCACTTTATTCAGCATTTGAAATAGTCTTTTACATACAGCATAGCAATTGTCACCATAAGCCCACACGTAGGTCTGTATTACATGACCCTATCACAAGAGAGGTGGTGGTGGGATTGCATATGATTTGACAACAATGCTCAAATTATAGGAGGAGTCCTTCCAAAACCCTTCGGCAGAGTTAATAAAGAGATCAACTCCCAAGGGTAAGTTAACCTCCACCATGCCACTAGCTACCCTATAATATGGCAAGTTAAATGCCTTGGAGGGTGATTTTTCTTTTCAAGGAGGTGTCTCAACAAAATTCACTACAAAAAAAATGGGACCTTGAATAATTTATTAGTAGCAATAAGATATCTAGATGAACAACAACAACAACAAAACCCAAGTAACCATTGTAGCTTTTAAGCACTTTCACCTTATGAGCTGTCAATACCTTGCCCAACAACTGCTCAACCCTTTTACTTTCAGGGTAAAGTTCCACACAGAGATGAATTAGGAGCAGGAAATCGCAAAGGTGGAAGTGAATATGAAGTGGATTTTGGTTTTGCTGCATATCACAATAAGTAGGAGTGGCTTGACAGGTAGGCCATGAGGCAGATCCAGCCTCTCAAAGAATGTGATCTGGGGACCCTACAAAATTCAGCCATCAAGAGAAGGAAGTGTCTTCAAAAGTGGGTAGAGATTTGACACATCAACAGTAAATTTCCCTTTGGGCTCCAGATGTGCTAAAATATGCCTAGGAATACCCACTCGCCACTAACAAAATACAGAAGCCCTTTCTGCTAGGTAGTTCTCCTCCTAAACCCTTGTGGAAAGTAGTTTTATAGAACAAGATCATTTACAATCAGTGCACCACACCATATACATTAAAAAGGGTCTCACCATAAAAAGGCAAACACATAAGAGATATATACTCTTTTTTCACCACTTTTGACACTTGGCAGAGGAACTTACTCTTCAGATGCAGTCAGATTTGAAAACAAAACAAAAACATTGTCCTTTCCAGATGCAACTTAACAGGGCTGTCCTGTCATTAACATCAGTGAAGCAATCATTTTAGGCAGCTGGATCCTGGGAGCAGCATATTCTTTCTCCCTGTTGCCCCAGCAGAAAAACTGCAGTTGCTCTGCACTCTCTGGTAGTGGAAACTAAAAACATCTCTAGCTCTGTTTTTTACCTCCTTTTCTTTCTTGGAAGGAAGGTGCACCTGCCTCTTTTGTACAGAAGTAGGAAAAAGTGAGGCTGTATGTCATTTTATACTTCAGGGCTGGCTAGTTCAGGTTGAACTCTGGAGCACCTATGAGCATATCCTTCTCAGACAATGGGGTGGGGGAAGTTGTCACTGCTACAGCCTTATCCTCCACCTCCTTCAGCAACTTGGGAAGGAACAGCATGCCCTGCTGCATCCTACATGTGTGGAGGGGGGCAGTATGTGTCACCACCATGACTCATGAGGTTTTGCAAGGCACCTTGAGGGCCAGGAAAATTTAGACCACCCTGGCTTCCTGTGACGTAAGCATAAACCAAACTAGAGACATCTTTCCTCAGTACACCTTGGCTGATTTTGAAGAATTTCCTATGGGTGAAATGGCTTAAGCAGCAAGAACCAAAGTATAGAATGCAAATAGGTAGAAGAGCATAGCAGTTGCTAATGCTAAACTTTTTTTCCTTTAGTTCCTTCCAGATTGAAAAAGCATTTGTTTACTCATTTCTCTAAAACAGAGCAGAATATTTGAATATTTGAGTCCACACTCAATTCCCCATTCTTTAGGCTTACAAGGACAACAGAGGTCTAGAATGGCAATGTATTAAATCTGTTTATTTTGATAGCTTAATAATTTACATATTTTCACTATAGTTTAATTTCAGCTATTAATATGGCAAGAGAACTGTATGAAAGTTTTTCATTATGCAAAATCCTATAGTTTTGGAATGCTCTATTCTGTACATTCCTCTTAAGAACTCTGAGAGCTTTGTAGAATTCACTGTGTCCCAGAAAATCAAACACTGCAACAGATTAAGGAGTATTATGTGTTTGTGCCATTGACAAAATCTATACAAATTTTAGGATTACAATTATACTTCAAAGTGATTAACATACTTTTTTCCAAAAAGGATGTCAGCATGAAAGTACCAGAATTAGATCTTCTACTGTTCAATGGTGTCAAATGCCATTAATGTTCTCCTCTGCATTCTGTGCAGATGATCTAGGATTGTTTTACTCACGTTTCTTAGATAATACATTTGGTATACTGCAAGTATCTTTTAAAGCACCTCCCTCTAATTCATTTGTTCCAGGCAGCTCTTTAAATATACTTTTCCAAAATGTTGGTTTCATTATGTTTTGATCTGTCATCTTAGGAAAAACCATGCATTTCAAACTCCAGTGCATGGACTCAGATGCAGAACAGGTTGAAAAACAGGCTATTGCATCAAGCCAAAAGATTTTATCAACTAATCTTATTCCAGGCAGCAGAAATTAATGTCAAGGTTTCACTGTGGTTCTTTACTTGGAAAAGAGTCCTTTCATTCTTCTGATAATTTGGTAGCTAGAGACATTCTTTCCAAGATTATATATTGCTTCATGCGATTCAGATTTGGCAACTTCATATTACAAGTAGTATAAAGCAGTTTAACTGGGTTTTCAGAAATATTTAAATATAGCAAACTTTTTGAAATTCTTCACATAGGCAACTGTCTAATGAACACAACATAAAAACTAAAATCACACTGAGTCTAACTACTTTCATCGTACAAATATTTTAAAAGGTACAAGAACAAAAGGACCGTACATGTATAGCAGAGGAAAAAAATAGTGTTAATATATAAAAGTGCAAACCCTCATAATCTCATGATAAAAACATCTGTTTTTGGAACAATTTGGGTACTTTTTGCTAGTGGCACAATTAAGACTTAATGTTTCTTCATTCAGCCTATCCAGCTAGGATTTCCAGGTAACCCTATAAACTGTAACCTAATCCACCTTTACATTAAAATAGCTACAATTTTTTGATCACAAAGAAGACGGAAGATATGTGCACTATATCTCTCTGCTTTATAAAGGGGTTTGTACAAGGCTTGACTGGTAAACAAAAGCATATGCAAGCAAGATACTATGGTAACAAAGGCACCTGCAGAACAAGCAAGTATAATTTAATTATCTTGCAGTCTCCTGCAAGGCCATCTGGATTTTCAGAGGTATGCTGGCTTCAACTCAGTGTTTATTAACAACTCATTTCAATTGGCTCCATCTTGCATTATGACTACTTTTTCATTTGCAATTAAGGCATCTAAATTGCAGGATCTTTTAGCAGCTGCATGGCACATTCAATGGACAGCTTTACCAGAGTTTATTTTGGCATGCCAAATAGAAATTTTAATTGTTCTCAAATTTGGCATATGGATTTTCTTCTTTAAACAGGCCTGGAAAAGTAATAACATTTGGTCAGAACACAGAGTAAATGTCTGGTTTAAGAGAAAGATCCCAGAACAAGAATGGAAAACAGTTGCCAATTAGCTGGAAATTAATAAAACTGACAGACAAATGAATTTACTTACAGTGGGGGTCTTGACTTGAGAACTTAATCCGTATTGGAAGGCAGTTCTCAAGTCAAAATGTTCTCAAGTCAAATCTGCATTTCCCATAGGAATGCATTGAAAACCATTTGATCCGTATCTGCTCTTTTCCGTCCATAGAAACTAATGGGAAGCTGCTATTCTGCCTTCGACCACTAGAGGGGGGTATTTTGTTTCTTTTTTTTCTTAGGTCAAGAAAGGTTCAGGGAAGGCAGGGAAAATACAGTCCAGGCAGGACAGTACCAGGCAGTCCAAAGACTGTCTCCCAATCCACTCTCTAAACGCTGGGAGGAGTGAGGAAGCAGACAGGCACCCTTTTCACTGGCCAACAGTCAGCTGAAAGTTCACATTTTGCACTTTCCCTGCCTCCCACGTGGTTTTTTTTCAGTTCTTAACTCAAATCTAAGTACTTAAGTCAAGTCAATATTTTCCTATGAGAGTGGTTCTTAAGTCAAAATGTTCTTAACTCAAGTAGTTCTTAAGTCAAGACCCCACTGTATTATGAATAAACAATCTATAGTTCTCAATGGCTCATCTATACTAGTAGCTGTTTTATTGAATGTGACATTTGATGAAAAAGCAATACCCTCTTTTTTGTGAAATTATCTGACAACTTTGAAAAACCTGCAATTAGTTCTCTCTACATATACAAATCACTGATCTAGCATAAGATAGGTAAAGGTAAAGGTTCCCCTTGACAATTTGTCCAGTCGTGTCTGACTCTAGGTGGTGGTGCTCATCTCCATTTCCAACCCATAGAGCTAGCTTTTGTCCGCAGACAATCCTCCGTGGTCACGTGGCCAGTGTGACTAGACACAGAACGCCGTTTACCTTCCCACCGAGGTGGTATCTATTTATCTACTCGCATTTTTGCATTTTGCATGCTTTCGATCTGCTAGGTTGGCGGGAGCTGGGACAAGCGACAGGGGCTCACTCCGTTGTGTGGATTCGATCTTACAACTGCACGTCTTCTGACCTTGAGGCACAGAGGCTTCAGCGGTATAACCCGCAGCGCCACCAATAATTGCAATGCTAATTAGTAACAGCTAATTAGAACTTCTGACACCAAGTTCCTGTTCAGGTAAAATTCTACTTGAATGACAAATTCAGGGAATACAATCTCCATTTTATCAGATACAAGAAAACCAAACACCCAGCATAATGTTTTTAGGGTTAAGGGTTTGGATATTGAAAGTGTTGACTTATTACCAATTTATCTTGCCTTTCTTCTAAAAGGGTTTAGGGATTAAGAGCACATTAAATGGAAAATAAATCTAACTTGGTCTCCATTTTGTGCCCTTAACCTCAAGTGTATCTTCACTTCATCTTCAGTATGTTTTAGAAAGGACTAAATGAAGGTGTGGAAACCAGACGTTGCCACCCATTACAGCACCAGACTTGGTGTGGACATACAGCACTCAGATGGTCAAAAGGGTCCCGGTAACTAGTTTTTGGCTTGACTACCAAGGCTACATAAAAACACAGCACACACTCTCCTGAAGTCTTTAACGATACACAGCAACTAAGATGAAGTATCACGATGTCACCGAAGCTACCAGCATGAATTTGACCCAACTCCGGGAGGCATTGGAAGACAGGAGGGCCTGGCGTGCTCTAGTCCATGGGGTCATGAAGAGTTGGACATGACTTAATGACTAAACAACAACAAATCACCATGTATTCAATAAGTAAAGCAGCCAACGCTTACCATACTTTTTCCGAATTTCATCATGTCTAGATTTCATCTCTGCTCTCCTGAAAGAAGGATGATACAAGTCATATAATATTTGAAATCTTAAAATAAGCTTATTATTCATACATCTATATACCAAGTAGGAAGGAGATCAATGCTAATAAAATGTTAGCTTTCAACTATGTTTATTCACATTAATTACACAGTGATTTTTGATATCCACAGCCACTAGGACATTCAAGGCATCTTACAATCTAATTTCTAGTATTTCTAGGTGCAAAGTCTTCCAAGATCACTAAACACCTAGCCTAGGTATGATGAATACGTGGCTCTCTAAATGTGTTTGAAGTGCAGCTATCTCACCGTGTCTATGTCAGTTAGTGATAGCAGAAGCTGCAGTTCAGCTACACCCAGAGTATCACATATTCCTCCCTCTGAGCTAGCATTTAGGTGGCAAAGACCAAAAAAATAAGCCAGCATGCAGCATACCTCTCTTCCTGCCTTATTCTTCTTTGTTCTCTCTCCCTGGCAGTTTTTTCATCATCCTTATCTGGCCTGTTCAAGATAAAAGCATTTAAGACAGGCATGGTTATGCATGTCATAACACAACAGGATCGCCAAATACAGTAATTGGACTTAAAGTACTTAAAAACAGGACCGTGGTCAGATACTTGCTTTCTGATCTTTTTCTTCTTGCAACAGCAACAGAAGCAGCAAACAAAGAGAGCAATAAGGATTGTTCCTCCCACCACAGACATTGTAATAATCAGAGCTTCAAAATTCACTGAAATAGTTAAGCACAAAAAGATAGTGAGCAAGCTGTTTCAAAAGAAAACTGCAGCAGTTTAAAAGAAGCCCCAGATGCTGCTTTCAAAATACAGGCACTTTAATTGGAAATATTGCAAGCTTATTAAGGTATATATCAAGAAGGACTAAGCACAGCAACATCACATAGGTTAGCATATGTGTGAGCATACATTCCAGAAGCTATCATGGTGATGTTTTCCAGTCATTAAAATAAGTTTATATAAAAACAGTTTGATGCCCCGTACTATCAATGGATATTGATACCAAAAGCTAGAAATGGAAACTTTTTTTATTCAAATGCTGCATTGGTTTTAGTTACAAAACACTGGAGACAAGCAAAAGGCAGTTACCATCATCATATCCTGCTTGCATATTTCATAGGATCACCCAACTAGCCACTACTGAAAGTATTGTATTTTTTTTAGTGTCCTAGGAGGTAAGGATCAATTACAATCAGTTTCCATTTTCATTTGAGAATGGTGCAAATGTACCTCTTTTAAAATTGGCATGTTATTTAATTGATTGTGATTTTTTAAAACTGCCTGTAGCTGTAATTGATTTAAATTATTTTACGTTTTGGAAAGAGAGAAATGTATTGCATTCAAGATGTCATTGATAAAATCCTGCACTATTTTTACAGGTCACTCACCCCAACAGACACCCCAGCGTGCAGCACTCAGCTCGCAAAGAGAACTGTGAGGAAGGATATTTCGGACAGGGTAGTCTATGCACTTTTTGGTGCTGCTGCACCATAAACACTAAGGGAGAAAAAGTGGGAGTAAATACTACAAGCCAGTAACAATTGCAAAAATCAGCTAAAAGGATTCAAGATACAAAGAGAAAGGAACACACAACTATATGTAGAGACACAGTACTGTTCATGTTTTGATCAGAGAATGTTGCCAAGCACGGATGTGTAAGCATGGCTACCACTGATAGTCAACATGTTTTTAACACAGTGAAACTGTCATTAGCTGTAACCCTAATCTTTACACAGCATATGAAGATTAGTAGAAAGGTCATTACAAAGAGTTTGACAAATTTTTAACTTCTCTCTGGAGCACACTTGCTTAAAGTAAGCTTTCCTGAACTTGGTACAAAGCCAAACTATGCTGTTGTGTTAAACATATTGATAAACTATGCTATGATGTTAAAAATAAAAAAGCCCAAATGTCAAAATCTTTAGCTTGACTTCCACATGGCTAGAATTAGGTAATGCACTTTCCAGAATAAGAGTATCTAAGTAATGTGGTACCCAACAACAATCTTATTTATATGGTGCTAGGAAAGAAACAGTTTAGCAAATGAATTTACATTTTATTTATTTAAATTTACATTCCATCTTACTGTAAAAGGGGGGCACTCAAGGGAGCTAAAAATGATAGAATTCAGCTAAATGTAAGCCATCTTGAGTTCTTTTTCAGGAGCATTAAACTTCAACAGCATTTCAGGTTAAATGCCAAAATCCTCTCTGGGGGCAAAAAAAAAAGCATTTGCTTGTTTGCAGAAGAAGGCAGGCAGCCTAGCCTCCTCAGGCAAGGATGTTCAGAGCCTGGGAGCAATCACTAAAGATGTGTGTGAGGGTTCGACTCTGGGCTCCTTTCTCGCTTCAAAGAAATCGGGAGGTTTTTGTTGTTTAGAAACAGGTGAGATATTTATTGGTGTGTTTAACAAATAACCACTGTCTATAACTTGATTCCATTGTCTTTCTCCTTCGGATAATGGGTCCTGAAGGGGCTTCCAAACTTCATCCAGGAACGGGTTTCTCTCACCGGAGTTCTAGGGACCGAGCCAATCTGCAAAGCTGTTAGGGTTTACAGTCTGTTCCGGTTCACATTCCAACAAGGGCACAGTCTCGTCATCCCAGCCATCACCCTACATGAAACATTCTTCTGATGTGGGAGTCTTCCAGGGTCCTCCCTGAACCCCTTCCTCCTCATCTCCTTTACCCTCCATTCCAGCCTCTCTCTCCTCTCTCTTTCCACTCTTTCCTTTTCTTCCCTGAGCCTCCTTCTCCACTCTTTGGCCTCTACCTCTCCCCAGTAGGACAGTCTGGGTGGAATCTCCCTTCTCCTCCTATCCGCCTCCTCCTTGGGCACTCTTAGTCTTTCCCAAGCACTGGCCCATGGGTCCCCCATCCAAACCCACTCCGAACCTGGCGGTAGCTGTTCTTCTCTCCTTTTTATATCTGCTGTCCATGCCTCTATCTCCACCCTCTTCTTCCGCTCTATTCCCGCCGTTTTTCCGTGAGCCCTTTCAATGGTTAGTTTTTGTATTTCTCCTTCTATCTCCTCTGTCTCTATCCCTCGCTGCTCTGTCTTTTTGAGAGTTGAGACAGGCTGGGTCTATACTTCCTTTTCTTCTGTACGGAGGAGGGACAGCTCTCCAGTGAGTGGGATCCCCCCTCTCACCTCGTGTCTTACAATGTGTCTCTAAGAATGGGTGGAATGAGAGGGTTTCTTCCTAAAACCCAAATGCCCAGGCAAGTTTGAATGAGACAACTACAGTATTTCAGATCACCTGATCCCAAGTCATATAGGGCATTATAGGCTATATGCAGCATTCTCAATTGTGCTCAGAACCAGAACATTAGCACATGAGCTAAAGCTATGCTATATTTTTAGTCTTTCCCAGGGTTCTTCACTTTTTTTGTTATTTAAAAAAACAGTCACATGTTCCCGCAGTCAACAGTCTGGCTGCATCATAGTGGACAAATGATGTTTCTTAAACCCTTTTCAAAGGTTGCAGACTGAAATATAGTAGCCAAAACAGCATGTAACTAATATACATCACTACATGGAGCCTCGTGGCGCAGTGGTTAAACTGCTGTACTGCAGCTAAAACTGTGCTCACGTCCTGGGGTTCAAATCCGAGGTAGCCGGCTCAAGATTGACTCAGCCTTCTATCCTTCTGAGGTCGGTAAAATGAGTACCCAGCTCACTGGGGGGACAATATGTAGCCTGCATAATTAAATTGTAATCCGCCCAGAGAGTGCTTGAAGTGCTATGGGGCGGTATATAAGCAGCACGCTTTCCTTTTTTTTTTTTTTTTTTGCTTTTACATAAATGTCTGATATCTCTCAGAATATATCTCAGACACAGTAGCCCTAATTCTGTAACTTCCACCTCTGAAACCTGGCTATCTAAATTGCATACTTGCTTTGTCAAGGAGAATATGACCCCTATTTCCTGATCTGCCTTTCAAGTGACCAGCAGCACATCTACCTTGACTGGATTAAACTTCAGTTTGTTGTCTTCCATATAGTCTACTACCAACATCAGATAATTGTTAGCACTAGAAAGATTAAAGTGATTTACTTCAAGGTCATCTACCTAGGAAATAGGAGACTGTAACAGCTGTATATTAAAATGAGTCTACAATGCATTTTACTTTCTTATTGCAAATAAACTCAAGAGCTATCTTAGGCCTCGGTTACACAAGGAAATTGTTCTCTAGTTCTTCCAGTACTTTTCATACCTCTGTTGTACCGATTCATAGTCACTTGGTATATATACTGAGGCGATCGTCCCAAAAACTTTTAGTGCTACCAATTTATTTCCTCCTATTTGAATCATTTTGGCTGGCTACACCGTGATACTGGTTTATTTTTTCTCTTGCTTCAAGGGGCAATTTAGTCCTTCGATTTCATTTTTTAAAAATGAAATTATTGATACATCTATATATTGGGAAGGGTTTTCTGTTTGCAAAAGTGTCCTCTGTTGTACTGACTGCTCCTGGGAAGACCACCATGTGGTGTGACCAGCCAGCAAGGGCTGAAGTACACAAATGGCACATGAAAATCAAGCTGTGCCAGTATTGTCTCTTTAAAGCTGTAAGCATAAGTTTCCCCACATATCCATGTACATGGCCACGGGGGGGGGGGGGGGGGAGAGCATCCGCTAAGCGATAAGGACAGCAGCCGCTACCTAGACATATTGACCAGATAGGCGGGATATCAATACAATAAATAAATAAATTAAATACAGTATGTGTAAAGCAGCATTTATGCATAGGCCACGAATTTAAAAAAAATAAATGTGGCAATAATGCCCATCACCCCCCTGCACACATTGGTATATCAACATTTCGATGTATTGTCCAATAGAAATAAAAATATATTATTATCTGCCAAGGACTAATGGCAGCACCCCAGTGACATACTTTTACCCATGCATCGATGTAATGGCTGTGGGGAAAAATTGTGCTGCAGTAATGGTGGCCACCTTCCTGGCTTTGATTCTGAAAATAAGCTGGGCAGGTTGTGCACACAGATAATTCCAGTAAGCAATACACTGATACAACAGAGGTACAAAATAATAGCCCTCCCAGGGAGTAGAAAATAAACTACAGTTACACCATGGGCCGGGAAAATGTTTTGATCTTGACTGTGTATTGTGTGACCGGGGAAAAAAAGCAATGATGTAACTGAGGGATAACTAGAGAACATTCCCCTTTTGTGACCAGGGCCTTAGCAAAGAATACCTGAGGTCAAGAAACAAAATCAGAGCCAGACATAAAATCTGGTCATTTTTAGGGACTAAGTGTTATATACCTTACTTGTTCAGAAGCCATGTTCAAAAGTTGCAGTACTGAAAGTGACTGTCACACTAAATGATGGCATGATCAAGTAGCTACAAAAAAAAGCAAGCAACCCAAAAAAGCATTGTTTAAGTTATTATGAACACTTACATTTATGTGTAAAAGCAAGCCAGTTCCTGCTTGATTAATACACATATTTTATGATTATCAGGCAAGAGTTATAATCAAAGGAAGCAAAAATAAATTGCTCAAGTCCTGTTGAAAATTAAGAGAAGTTGCACAGAAGTAATGTTTAGTGGACTAGATACCAAATCATTTTAGATGTTTTTCAAATATGCTAAAGTCCTAAATAACCGGGCAATAATTTTAAAACTTCTTTCAATGCATACAGAGGTTTTAAAACTTCTTTCGGTGCACACACTGAATTGTATTTTTGCTGTTCTAGATATGGATATATACATTCACCAGAACCAGTTTGTAAATAGCACAATGCCTGAACAATGCTGGGTTGGACTGTCATTTAAGCTCACAGCATGCAGGTGGCTCACATTGGATTTCAACTTGAATAATACTTACCGTTACATTTTTCAGGCATTCTTCACATGTTTTATTTGTGGGCTGTTCACAGCCTATTGGATGAATATAAAGAAACAAGTTAGTTTAACAGTATTTTAAGTTAATCTCTTACTATTCCAAGCCTCCTTCTTGTTCCTTTTTTTTTTTTGGCTGTTAAAATTAAAGCTGGCCTCACCTTGTTACAAAGTGACTGCAATCAAAGCCAATCTGCTTGTGATTGTCAGAGTTACCTGTTATTTTGAGAGGTAGGAGCCATTCAACTCACATTTCCTTAAAGTATGATAAATGGATGTTGAGCTGTTCTAACAAAGAGGAGATTCCTATGCCTGAAATCCCAGTGCTCTTTCCCATACATGTGGGCTGTACCAAATACCTCACCTATTCTAGTTCTAGGTACAGATATATAGTATGTAACAGGAAGCTCATAAGACTTCTCACAAAGACATTCAACCTTAATTATCAACTCTACTGAACAAAGTCCTCACAGAGTTGTGAGCACATTACAAAGATATATTTAATACTATTTAGTTCAAGAACAATGAAGTGGTTCAAAACGAGGACATTTATTTCATTAACTTGCTTTCTGCTACTTGCAGTATCTTGTTATGTCAGGCATCTGAGTCACCAGTACTGGTTGAGACATACTGGAGTCAGAGGAACAGCAACATACTAAGAATGTCATACAAATCAAATACGTAAACTAGTACGTGTAGGTGACAAGAGACACCAGCAATCCATTTACAAACCACATGGAAGTTCCACGGCCATGGAACTGTTGCTATTCATCTCTCTAGATAAATCATAATAACTGAATTAACAACACACACACTCTGCAAACCTTTTATTTTAATTTATTGCATTAGAAGCTTTCCATATGTACTCCACTCCCCAAATACCAGCTGTTAATGAGTCTCACTCTCAACAGCAGAGGCACAACAATGGTGATAAGAATATAGTTCCCTGAGCACTGATCAGCTCCAGCTTTGCTATTTTCCAGTTAGATGGTTAATAGGAGCAAAGAGGGGACCTCTCTGTCTACTGAAAGAGATAAAAGCCAAACTCAGGCTTCCAAATACTTCAGGGATCAGAATTAACAAGTCAAAAATTGTATTCTTTTAAAACTACCAGCTCAATCACGTGATTAAAGGGTGCCAAGGAGTAGATGATCTCACATGGTAGTTATAGCTTTAGTTTTGCTTTAGTTGTTGTCTCTCACAGCTCAATAAACATTAGTTCAGATAATAAATGCATTCACCCTTTAATTCAGAGATTAAGAAAGTCAGTCCTTGCAACACCCAAGTCCAGTGTCACAGTTTTCAGCCAAAGAATGCAGACTAACAGGAACAGTTACATATAGCACCACCGCTTTCTCAACTATATCCAGTTTTACGCCCTAAATCCTAAAATATAAATTTGTTCAAATTTGTATCTACTGGAATTTACTCCCAGACAATCTTAATGAATCTTGGTAATCTGAATGTACATGTGTGTTAAAAATTCTGAAACAAGTCGCATACTTTGTATTTAGATTGGTAAACAACATTTCCTCCCTTTGGAAGATAAAATAATTCAGCCTTTGTTTGAAAAGTAGGTTTCTCCCCATATATTTCATATTCTTCTAAATTCAAACTTTCAATGAAACTATTTAATAAAAGGTGAAAGCAAAATAAAAAGTAAAAAACACACAAACATGGGGGCACCTTAAAGACTAACTTTTATTTATATCTATGTGTGATTTTTAAATAGATTGCTATGCATTATTGCTTTGATTCTACTTTTAGTACAACTTGTGCTTTCCATTTCTCAGAGTGGCATTTCTTTTGAGAACATATTTGTACACTTCTCCATCTTTGCGATATTGGCTGTTAAAAATGTTCATAGTTTTAAATATTGTCTTTTAATTGGGTCAACTACTGTTGCATACTCATTGTTTTCAGCTTTTAAATTACAGTACTGTCTTTCATTGTTGTCAGCCAAGGCTACTCCTTCTACGATAACTAAATAAATCCAATAAATAAATAAATAAATAAACTTTATTAAACTAGAAAGGAAAATACGATAGACTTTTTAATTTAAAAAAAAAATCTTTTTCACCAAAGTTTTTAAATCCCTCCATCTGAACGATTTAAACACTGCAACTCTTGGGAGAATGCGAAGTTTCGCTCTGTTACGCGCACGTACACGAATATAAACGCACGTTCCCAACAATAAGCCCACAGGAGACCCTCCCACCGGTCAGGCTCGATCCCCCTGTAAGCTTCTCCCCACCCCCACCCCCCAGCAGCGCTGCTGCCTCTTCGTCTTCTCCCGGTTAGATGGCCTCAGGGTCAGCCTTAGGTACCAGCCCCGCAACTTGCTTTGTCGCTCGGTTTCATGAACCAGGGGGAGGAGGAGGACAGGACGGAGAGCCCGAGCTGCTGGGACGCGCTCCACAGGAGCTGAGCTCCGTCCCCCCAGACTTCTCAGGGAAAACGCCCGCGCCCTGAGGTCGCCCCCAACCCTCGCCCCCTCCCCGGCTTTTGCTCTTACTTCCTTGCTCCCCGGGCGTGGGAGCTCCGAGGGCGGCGTCCTTCAGAGCGCAGAGAAGCAGGAGGACGACGGACCCCGAGAAAGCCCGGCGGAGAGCCATGGGGGGCATGGGGAGGCAGCGGGTGGCCCCCGCTTCTTCTCCTGGGGCGGGGAGCCTCCTGTACCGCGCCGCTTGGTTCCACAGTTGCCCGCCCTCCTCTTTCGTCCGGCTCCTCACAACAGGAAACAACCCGTGACACGCGCCCAGCCCACCCTCCCGGCTCGCGTCCTTTTTGACTGTCGGGAGCCCGCATGGGGCGGGACTAAAAGGCGATAGCGAGAGGCCCCCGCCCCGAGATGCGCGCTCCCGTCGAGGTAGGCGTCCCACAAGGACGCTGAAAGAGTTTCGTCAATAAAGTGGGAACCCCTCCCGCCCGATTTCCAGCCTCTCCCTGGCAGTGACAGCTCTTTGGCGCCCCCTTGGCCGGCACACGCGTTACCAGCTGCTCTGGATCCACATGTGTCTTTCGGGAGGGTCTCCCCCTAGCTTTCGAAGCCTTGGGAAGTTGCTCAGAGCCGAAGGGTTGGGCAGAGCTTGGATCAAATCATTCGGAACACGAGGAATTCGGTCCTCTGAGCTGGTGAATATGACCAAGTGTTTGAATTTGGAAACTTTGAATTCTTCAATAAGATTTTTAGGGAAAGACTGCTGAACTAGAAATGGTTGTGGGTGTGTTAGTTTGCTGATAATGTGCAATCCGCTTTGTTTCCAAATATTTGCCTATCAGTTGGGATGTACCTAGCCTGAGCTGATTTGGAGTGGCTTTAATACTGTAATTTGTTCTGCAGATATGTGTAGACATTTGTACACTTCTGTGTCAGGAAGAATAGTCTGCATAGTCAAAGCTATGGTTTTTCCTGTAGTGATGTACGGAAATGAGAGCTGGACCGTAAAGAAAGCTGACCGCTGAAGAATTGATGCTTTTGAATTGTGGTGCTGGAGGAGACTCTTGAGAGTCCCCTGAACTGCAAGGAGAACAAACCCATCAATTCTAAAGGAACTCAAGCCTGAGTGCTCATTGGAAGAACAGATCCTGAAGGTGAGGCTTCAATACTTTGGCCATCTCATGAGAAGAGAAGGACTCCTTGGATGTTAGGAAAGTGTGAAGGCAAGAGGAGAAGGGGACGACAGAGGATGAGATGGTTGGACAGTGTCATCGAAGCAACCAACATGAATTTGACACAACTCTGAGAGGCAGTGGAAGACAGGAGGGCCTGGCGTGCTCTGGTCCATGGGGTCATGAAGAGTTGGACATGACTAAACGATGTGTCAGAAAGAAGGGAAAACAATGAGCGATGACTTGGGTTGCCGGGGGGGGGACTACAGAGTTTCTTTAACTTTGGAGATGTGGCAGACCCTATATTGCAGAACTCTTAGCAGCTTCCTTCCTTCTGTCTCTTGTACTTCGGAGTTGTGCTTAGAGGAAGCTATATTAGTGGTAGCCTGTCTGCTCCAAAGATGTATGCACCAGAATGCTGCGTGTTTGGTACCCACCCACTCTGGATCGTACATAGGCACCCACACACCAAGTGTGTCCAGTCAATGCCTAGCCCAAATCAGAGTTCTGTATGTTTGGCACTAATCCACTCAGGAACACCCATAGGTGTCCACAACAATAACAGCAATGGTCGCTAAGTGTATACCAGATAAAAGTCCAACATTGCTTGAACAGATTTCTGCTGTACTTTAGGCCTTCTTCCCACCCCAGAACTCTCCAAGAGCCTAGTTTTACTGACAATAAAAACATTCTTATATTCTTGTACTGGATTTTGCAAAAACAAAACAAAAAAAGGACTCAAATTTAGGCATACACATGAGATGCATGCACGGAGTAGTGTGCCAGGAGTTTTTCTGCTCCTCTGCCAGAGATGTGTTTGAATAAACTGGCAGCTAGATTAATTACAGTGGTGCCTTGCTAGATGATGATAATCCGTTCCACCGAAATCGCTGTTTAGCAAAATCATTGTCTAGCGAAAAGCATTCCCCCATTGGAATGCATTGAAACTTGTTTAATGCGTTACAATGGGGAAGAATCATCGTTGTGTAGCGAAGATCAGCCATAGGAAAGCCACTTTGTGAACCGTCAATCAGCTGTTTAAATCGCTGTCTTGCAAAGCTTAGGTCCCAAAAACACCTGTTTTGCGAGCGCAGAAGAAGCTTTCAAAATCGTCAACTAGCGAAAATTGATTTGCAAAGCAGGGACCAAACACTGTCCAGTGAAATTCCCCCATAGGAATCACTGTTTTGCAAATCGCTATAGCAATCACAAAAAGTCAATGTCTAGTTAAAAAACAGTCATGCAGGGTAACTGTCTAGCGAGGCACCACTGTATATGCAGTTCTACAACTTTTCTTCTACATCTAAACGGATCACATGTCTGCTTACAGAGGAATGCCATGCATCTGATAAGAGGGGTTTGTCCCCGGGTGCTTGTGCTGACAGATAAGTGATACTTATTTTTTGGGGTGGTGGTGGTGGTTTCTTTTTAAAGTTTTAAAGAGCATTCCATTACAGTGCTAGTTTTATGCTGTGGGTACAGTGTCGGGATCATGTCTCCAACCTTTGAGAGTGGTCTTCAGATGAAAAAGAGGAGGAGAAAATGGGGAGAAATGGTCACCTGTCTTTCTTTGACATAGCGGAATATTGTGGACTAGTATGTGGACAATGGATGGCTTTGGGGGAATTGTAATGAAAATGCAGTGGAAAGTGGCTTCAAAACTAGAAATGATTTGTACTGAACATACACTGACATGATAGCTAGATGAACCAAGCACTAATCTGTTAGTAAGGGGAAGGACAAAGATAGATTCAGTAAAGTTTCTAGGAAAGTGAAGATGAGAGAAAAGCCTTCCTTCCTTCCTTCCTTCCTTCCTTCCTTCCTTCCTTCCTTCCTTCCTACCTACCTACCTACCTACCTACCTACCTACCTACCTACCTACCTACCTACCTACCTACCTACCTACCTACCTACCTACCTACCTACCTACCTACCTACCTACCTACCTACCTACCTACCTACCTACCTACCTACCTACCTGGAAGCAAAGGACTTGAACAATAATGGGAGCTAAGGTACAAAAAAATTAAAGAGCACCACCCTAATTGTTTTCTTCCTCTCCCAGCAAGGTGCAATGTCGTCATCATCATCATCTTAGAACTGCAGAGCTGGTACGGATGCTATGGATCACTGAACCCAGCCCCTATCAGGGAGGCGTGGTGGGAAACTGACCTCCTAACTTCTGGCTCCACAGCAAGATATCTAAACTGCTGAGCTATCCAGCAGATATGCTGATAAAAAGGTGCCTCTTCAAAATCTTGGTTAAGGCAAATGTGAAGGAGGAGACGTTAGTGTGCTGTCCTCCCAGAACCAGACCTCAGAGGAAAACCAGGGATGTGTGGAAGGAGTTTTAGAAGAGATAGAAAGGGAGGAGAGGAAATCTCTAGAAGTGTGCTTAGCAGATGACAAGGGGGAGGAGATTATAAAAGGGGAGGAAGAAGCATGAGAATTCAGAATCATAAGGGACGGGACTGTGAAACGCACGAGAGATAGAGCAGTAGAGACTGGAGATGAGGAAGATGCAGAGAAGGTCCGGAGTCTGATAAAGGAGTTCCCCAACCTAAAAACAGGCGGAGGTTTAGTCCCAGATCCTCCTATAGCCAAGCCGGACAACGTGATGATTGAACCGCTAGAATGGACTGTAGTGGTCTTCCCCCGCAACCAGTGTGGGGGAGGAAGGTGATTCACCCCAGTCCTTGTTTCAACAAGCCACCACGCGAAGGGGACTGGGTGGGACACCATTGCTGCAGAATGGTTTGCGCGGTCAGGAGCACGCCCTTGCGGCGATGACAGATCGGGAGTGTTTTGGTCTGGCCCCAATGTGAGGAGCGATATATTTACTCCAGATGTGAAGCTTCGAAGTTACAAGATTTTACCGGAGTTGAGTACGTTTGATCCGTTCTAGTTGGTTGACGTTGCGGTTGCTGAAAATAAAAAGGATTCTGTTCAATTTTTAAAATCGCCTCCGACCCTTATTCCTGCCCAAACAAGGGGACCGCCTTCAGCTTCAGGAGAACCTGATCACAGCAGACAGTGCACTTCTTTGCTTTAATGGCAGTGGTGCATTTTCTTCTGCGCATCTACTCTGTTGTTTTCATGGGATCAGTTCAGATGCAGAGGAAACTCCGATCTCTTCAGCCACTGTACTTTTGGTAGGTCAGGGACAGAATACACCCTTGCATATGGACAGCGAAGGCTACTTTTTCTTGAGTACAGTGAATAAAGGCTTTATAAATATTTATGGTATGTCATGCAGCATCCCAGTTCTGTTGTACTTGTGGCCCCTGAACATTTGTCTCCTGAACACCCTTGCTGACAAACCCTAGGTATGCTGCAATGGAACCACTCCCACCAAGCAGTCATCCTGGTTCCCTAGGAAAAAAAATTATCTAAAATGCCACAGTAGCATCATATCATGATTAGTTCCAAAGTCAAAGTTACAGAACAAGATAAGAGTGTGCCAGCTTCTGAGATAAACAGAACTTTTCTCCAGTCTGGATGTTAAGTTAAAGTGAAGTTAGAAGGGGCCTATAAGGCCATCATGTCCAACCCCCTGCTCGATGCAGGAATACAAATCAAAGGATGTCTGCCAGGTGGTTGTCTACATTTCTCTTGAATGCCTCCAGTGTTAGGTGAGCATTCACCACCTCTCAAGATAATTGATTCCACTGTCTTACTGCTCTAAAAGTTAGGATTTTTTCCTGATATTCAGTCAAAATCTGGTTCCTGTAACTTGAGCCCATTGATGCATGTTGTGCACTCTGGGATGATCAAGAACAGATCCTGCCCTTCCTCTATAAGACAGCCTTTCAAATCTTTGAATAGTGTTATCATATCAGCCCTCTGGCTTCTTTTCTCAAGGCTAAACATGCCCAGTTCTTTCAGCCTTTTCTCATAAGGCTTGTTTTTCAGCCCCCTGATTATCCTTGTCACCATCCTCTGAACTTGTTCCATTTTGTCAGCATCCTTCTTGAAGTCTGGTGTCCAAAACTGGACACAATACTCAAGGTGAGGCCTAACCAGTGCTGATTAGAGGGGAACATGCACCTTGCGGGATTTGAAAACTATACTTATGTTAATACAGCCTAAGATTGCATTTGCCTCTTTTGTAGCCACATCACATTGTTGGCTCATATTCAGCTTGTGATCTACAATTCCAAGATCCTTCTCACTTCTAGTGTTGCTCAGCCAGGTATCCCCCACCTTGTAACTGTGTATTTGGTTTCTTTTTCCAAGGTGCAGCACTTTGCACTTATCCCTGTTAGTCAGGAGAGAGGAAAAGAGATTGCTTACACAGAGCTGGTGCCAGGTTAGATAAGGCCTTCAGCATACAAACACATACATCATGTGCCCATTCTCTCTCTTTGATATGATAGGCTGCCTGTCCTCTCTTGCCACTGGGAGTGGCTGAGGGGCACAGCAGCAGAAAAGTCAGTCTAGCTCACATGTTCAGTCTGGCATTTTTTTCATGACTCTGAAGCTCCAGCTCTGAGCAAAGAAAAGCCAAAATTTGCTTGGTGCTAGAGCCTGGGTCAGTGGGTGCTGCCCCCTGCTGTAAGGTTCTTGTGATTCCTCCAGGTCTCTGTTATGTAGCATTGCATCTTTGGGTGTCGGAGGAGTCTGGGTTACTGGAGCCAGCATTTTGCTTTGCCACAAGAGCCAGTGGTGCATCTACCTTATGGCTTGGACCTGTGACAACTTCCTGGTACCTAGCTTGCCAGGATGCATTGAAAAAGTTCAGTTCAGGTTACATTACACAATCACCTGAAGATGGAATCCAGAAGATGTTCGGCATACTTACCTGCTAATCATATGCATGTTATTGTACATAAAGTTTTAACATTTGATCACTGTATTTTAACTATGTAATGTATTCGTCCCACAACGTGAGTCACCATGGAAGTGTTCCTCAAACCTCCTAAAAAAGCAATCGTGTGCCAAACAGATAGAATTTTTAATTAGATCTGGGATTTTATGAAACCTTTAATGAATCCATATAATGAACATAGGCAATTGCTGTGAATATTGTTTCACTTTGCAGCTATACTAGATGGAATGCATGTACCACAAACCGCAACCTGACTTGTTCCTTTAACTGGAACCATTTCTAGCCTGAAATGCTATACAGAGATTGGGGATTTGGTTTCCCACTGTGCCTCCTGGCAGAAGAGTCAGCCTGTATGGCCATGGGCAAGCTGCACAGCTCCAGAGTGCTCCTAGAAGAAGCAAATGCTATAACCACTTCGGAGCAGTCTATGTTTAGAAAACCCTGGAAAGGGTTGCCATAAGTAATTGAATTGGCAGCACATCTACTACGACCACCACCACCACCTCCGAGTAAATCCCACTGACTACATGCAACTTACTTATGACTAAATATGTACAGAATTATACTTTAAATCATGAATAAATATCTATAGGATTGTACTTCAAAGCATGAGGTTAACCTCTTCAGCCCATGTCCATTATACTATGTCCATTATCCTCCTGGATCAAGCACATTTAAATAATAATAGTAATGGGAGTAACAGAGAGAAAATCAAGTCATTTCTTAACAGTAAAAAATGGCCACATGGTGGTGCCATTATCTTGGAGTATTTTGATGCTAGCAAGAAGTGTGAACATGTTCACCTGTTTTCATATCATTGAATTCCAACAAATTATTTAACCTTCTCCTATAATGTTTTAGAAAAGCATATGCATCCAGTCACTACATACTTCATTTTTTTTATACACTTGCTTTTTAAAAATAGACATGAAATAGGAAGGGATGGTGAAAAACAAGAAAGAATGAAGACACAAGTGAAGAAAGGAATAAAAGCAACAACATTCAATTGTGAACATTTGAGTCCCACAAGGAAGTAGGGAGAGAATGAGCATAACGGTAGAAGTATCATTAAAGGCATTCCTAAACAGGCAATACAGCGGAAGTTTCCATGAAAAGTAAGCTTTTTACTCTCCCCCAAAAAATCTGAGCTGCAGAGGAGTCCTCAGTTTCCCTACACCCTCCACCAATCCCCAAAATACTCTCCTGACCAGCCTGCTTGCTTCAAGTCTTACCTCATGTTGGCAAGAAGAAACAGTGGCAATGGACAAGTGTAGGAGAGGAAGGAGGTTTTGCTCTTTCTTTCCTGTCCCTTGCCATTTGGTATCTTGGCTTCCCCCTGAGTTGATGTATTAGCTAGCTGTTACACAGCATATTAGCTTGCTGTTACACCGCATGTCAGTGTCATGTCCCTGTTGGATGTCTCATAATTGGAGAATGACCTGAAACTTTCTGAATTACAAAACAAGCAGTCCATGCCATGGGATGTGGAGGGAGACCAGGGGATACAGAGTCCTTGGCAAATTTGAGCCTTCCCTTCAAGATGCAGATAACCCTCTGAATCAGAATGGATGCTAAGTAGCCACCTGTCCTAGGGATTGCAAGCACTTTGGAGTGTGAGTTTGGTTGACCACCAGATGTAGAAGTGGCTGCCTGATGGAGGTCTTCTTGTAAGGAAGACACTTCTCAGAAGTAGACTGATTCCACATGTATTCCTTTGATTTGTGGCTGTGCTCTGCTTGGGACTTCAGTGGCTCAGGATTCAAACAGTCTTAGAAGAAGGTGCTGGAAGAGTTACTCTGCACCAGCTTCCTGGTCTTCTGACTATCAAACAAAATTCATAGATCCAACCCATTGTTTAGTGGAAGATTGGCAATGTCTTCTAGAAATAACTTTTTAAAATTGTGAAACAGGGGAGGGGAGAAATTAGGCAGCTATGAACAAATATATTTGTAAAACTGATTTTAAAGGCAATCCTTAATTTTCTAGATCAGGTTTTCCAAAGAGACAGCATGTTCTTTTTGCAGTATGAGATTGCCAGTGTAATAAAGGTCAGAGATGCAGAGGCCATGGATAAAGCAAAGCCTGAAGCTTTTTTTTGTCAATTACAAAGTTGTGGCAAGTTATCACCTCTGTTTCAAAGTACTGGCTTCTATAGGGATAATAAAACCCTATATGTGGAAAGGAAGAAAGGGGAGACTTCTCCCACAGGAGAAATGATGATTCAGAGTAATTAAACCTTGGCAGTGACTGTTTTGAAGGGCAAATTGGAGCTTATCAGACATATGGTATGGTTTGCCTGGAAGACAAAGAGAACGAATACCTGGACACTGGGAAGTTGGGGTGGGAGAGTCACAGGAAAAACTGTAGCCATTATCAATATCTAGTATCTAAACTGCCTGTTGCTGTAAATAGGAACCACTGTTTGGTACATTCTTTCAAGAAGTCAGATGTACTAAAGGAATGGACATTTCCCAGAAACTATCACTTCTCAGCCATTAAGATTCTACTTGTTTTAATGTATGTATTTAGTTCCATATATGATCAAGATAAATGAGTGTCCTCTGATGAAAACTGCAGCATCTAAAGACATTCTGCACAAGGGTTGGGAATTATGGGATATGTGTTCATTTCTAGCACAAAAATGCTTTACCAATCAACTCTTTTTTCACAGATTTTCTTGTACCATGTTTTATTTAGCAGAATTTTCTGGGGTGGAACTAGGAAATGGGGCAAGGATTGAAGTGATTCTGTTTCATCACAAGAGAAAAACTACTCATAATCTGTTGCTTGTCATCTCTGAGCATTCTTTTCAAGATGTGTTGACTACAGTTGTAACAGGTTTTGAATGTACCTGTACTATACATGTATATAATGGTGATATGATACTGGCTGTTCTGTTTTCTATTCCTTTCATGCAATTTTCCTCCCTGCACCCCACTGCTGTTATACAGTTGGCTTTATTGAACTATATCACATCCCACCACTGTGGTGAATCACTGACTGTTTGAAAGAGACAAGTGCTGCCTTGCATGCTGATTAGACATCTTCACAGGGACAGCTGTTTCCCTGAGCTTCTAAAAATAACAAAAAGAGTGTAACGGATCAGCTGTGACTTCCTTTGAATCAGGACAAGAACCTGGAAAAATTTTTTTTTTGGACTACAGTTTTCAAAATTCCCATGTTGGCTGAGGCATTCTGGGAACTGGTGGCCATGACATTTCACTCAGTAGCATATTGTCTTGCTTTGAGCCAACCTCCAAGTAAACCTTCTCCCAGCTCCTCACACAAAGTGGAATTAGCTTTGCTGAAAGATAGCTTTCTCCCATATGTACATACATACTCAGACTTTAAGATCTTCAGAAGCCCTGTTCCAAGTATCCGCATGGAATGAAGTGAGACAGGAACACCCAGAGAGGGGAACACTTTGTTGATGGCATCCTAACTGTGCAGCAGTCTATCCAGAGAGGGTCACCTGATGCCAGGCAAAGACTTCTCTGTTTGTGAACTGCCTCTGGAAAAGGCAAGCAAAGAAGGCAAATCAGAGCAATATGATTTTGGGGGAACAAAACAGAAGCAAATATGTTCAGTTTGGAGCAGGAGATGTGCCACTAGACCCTACAGCAGACCGCCAGGATGATCTGGGGCCTATTTAGTTAAATGTTAAGTTTCTTCAAAGTCAGACATTGCTCTTGAATTCCAGGAGGTTTTCATAAGACATCTGTGCATAACATGTTTCCCAGAATATTAAATAATCGATGTAATCTGAACCCCTAAGGCATTGTTTTTAGTTTCAAGACTGCTGTGGGATTTTTTTTCTTGGTAAACAAAAACAAAATAAATCTTGTGGCACCTTTAAAGGCTATCCAATTATATTTGGCTACTTGCTTGTGGACTGCAGTCTTATTCACTAGATTTATGTTCCAGCGTCATCTGAAAGTAGTTGGATCTATTTATTGTATGATGTGCAGTGATCACTTTCTGGCAGGATGGGTGCCTGTAATCACTCCTCCAACATAGGCTCCATAGACATAGCTGACCCAGGATGCTAACTTTTACTGTGACAACAGGAGTCCAGTCTGTAAACAAGGAGCTCCAAAATGTTTCAGTTGCAGCACTGCTTCCCAGCACTGGTGGCAGCTCTTAGTGATCCTCACTGCGTCCACAAGCTCTTCCCTACAGGGGCTCAGTTCCCTTCACTGACCCTTGGCTGAACACTGCTCTTTGGTTGCAGCCAAGTTGTGCTTACTGGCTTGTGCTGCTTGCCACTGTGACTGAGTTGACATCATTAACCACAACAATCTTCATCAAGTGCTTGTGGCCTCAGATGCTTGTGGGTCATCCTGACAGGGTGGTTCCTCCATTTCCTGAGTGAGCTGTGCCAGATACAGGTGGTGTTGATTATGTCACCAGCATCACTTCTGGGTCAGTGTTGATCCCAGCAGGTGAAGATCCCCAGGTTGGCCCCGTCACTGCACAGCAGCACAGGAAGGAAGATGGGAGCACCACCAATGAAGCTTCTTACCCATTTGCCTATCCAGGGATCCTGTAACACCAGAGGCCAGGTCCCTCCTGAAATGCAGAAGACTGAGAGCAGTTCTTCCCATGCTTCCAACTGTTCTCCCTAGCACCCTTGCCAGCTTTCTCCTCCTCTCCTCTTATTGCTGGCTTGGCACACTCCATCTGTGGGCTCCTCCTGCATCAGCTGTTGAATGTTCCCATCTGGCTCACTGTCTGCATCTCGGGGCTGTCCTGCTGCAAAGGCCTCTGTGCAGTCCTCTGGATGGCTGAAAAGACAAGGCAGACAGCCCACCAGGGATGGTGAAGGTATGTTCTCACATATGGATTCAGCCTTTGATGACAGTTCTGATCCTGTGGAGAGGCTCACCCAAGTGTTTAACATTTTGTTGCCTGTTCTCCACAACTGTCTAATGGTTTTCAGTTTTCCTTACATGCAGAGACTGATGCATGGGGGGGAAAAAGACATGTTTTCTTTTGCTTCAGTTAAAAGAAATCCTAGAGTCAGGACACCAATGGCATTTTCATTTCCTTTTCATTCATGAATGGCCAGCTATATTGTCTAATTTCATGGATAGGTAGAACCAGCATCGGGGGCTAGCACAATGGGTTCAGGTAGATGGCTCAAGGTTGACTCAGCCTTCCATCCTTCTGAAGTCAGTAAAATGAGTATCCAGCTCTCGGGGGGGGGGCAAAGTGTTCCTTGCATAATCATGTTATAAAATCCCACAAGAGGATTATATACCACTAATTTATATGCCACTATGGGGTGATATATAAGTTGAAAAAACAACAATAACTGGGCAGAACCTCATTGGTTCTGAAGGTGAAAATCTTTAACCATGGTGACCCCATGGGCAGTGGGCCATCTGAGTAGGGTCCAAGAGAGTGCAAATATGTTTCACTTAATGACCTATTATTTAATGAGGAAGAAAAATCATGGAGTCCATTTCTCATTGGTGTACTACCAAGATGGCAGATGGGTAGAGTGGAATTAGCTCTTGAATCATTGTGAAATGATAGCGCTGCAGCAGCCAGAAATCCACAATTCTCATAGCCAGGCATTTCATTTGAGATAATGTAACATGATTTAACATGATAAGGAGGCAGCCAGCACAGCATGATGACTCAGCTCCAAGGTTGGCTGTTGTGGTAGAAAGGTACAGTAGCCAAATGTTGTGTCAAGCCAAGCAGAATGGCCTGCTCCTGTGTGCTGCTCATTTCCTCTTATCCTACCCTGTCTGTCCACACAGATTCTCAGGCTGGGAGTTCAGCAGGAAGGGAACTTATTTTGTACCTTGGCCTGCTATGCTGTGGTAAAGAGGCAGGTAGAAGTGGGCTGGCTAAACATAGCCAGAGGCTAAGGCCATTTACCCTAACTGATCTGCCACCATTGCTCAGTTCCCATCCATGACCATTGCTGCTTCCCACTAAAAATAATGTATCTGGTCTCTGTGGGCTGAATAGTTATTTGTTTCTGTTATATTTATAATCCAGCTTTTCTTCCAATGAGCACAAGGCAATGCACATCGCTTTTCTCCTTCCCACCTTCTTCTTAAAACCACCCTGTAAGGTAGGTCATGCAGAGAGAGAGTGATACACCCAAGATCACCTAGTTAACTTGATGGGGAAATGAACTTTTTCAAGCCCTTGTACGATATTTTAACTCCAGTTAGTGGTGGAGGTGCTGGCTGACCTGGGGATGTCAACAGTGGAAGGTGTGGTCCCCAGTGGCACTGGCAACACCATCACAGTGAGGACATAAGCAGCATCATACCTTGAAGTATGGTATCAGGCAAGAATGTAAACACACCTCTATATGGTGTAGACACATATGATGATGATGCTGTCCAAGAAATGTTGTATCAGATACAAATCTGGAAAACTTGTTCTGGCGTTCACCCTTATTGTGTTAAATGAGTCGTGCATTATTCATGTTTTATGCTGATGTGGTTGAGAGGTGGGGCCACTAGAGATGTTAAAAGGCAGAGCCAGAGAGGAGGAGTTTAGAGTCTGGATCTGAATTTCAAGGGAGAGAGAGAGAAAGTTAGTTGGGAATCTGAGAAGTGATTAGTCAGAGCAGTGAATAGTAACTTGTAAGATGATATGGAAGATTGTTATTGATGATTGATGAACCTGAAGAGGATACTTATGAATTATTATAGTTACATCTGTAATCAATAAAATTTTTATTCAAAAGACAGTGATGAAGGGACCTTTGTGTTTCCTAAGTGCATTGATTTAGTAATCAACTGGTGGCAACATGTGAAAAGGTGTTTTGTTTGGCTTGCCTTCATGTGCTCTCTGTGTTTGGAACACCAACAGGGGCCACAAATGGGCAAACGTCACAATTGGCGTCCAGCGGCGGGATATGAAGCAATCCAGTAAAGCCTGAGTTTAAAGTGATTTTTTTTTTTTTAGTCAAGGGTACCTTTTAGTCAGAGATCTAGGTTACCTGCTAGAGCTTTTGGGAAAAGTTTAGTGGCAGGGCTTCTGCATCTGGGGGACTACGATAGGGAATGACCCTGATGAAAAAAATACTGTTTTTACCTCAGGACTTGAGAGACCTAGTGGCTAGCTTAAAATCCAAGGCTCCGAGAAAAGGGAATGCTGGTGGATAAAAGCAAAAGACAGGGGTCAGAGCAGATCTGAGGGAATAGAAGAAAAAGCAGAGGCTTGAAATATAAAATTATCCCAGTGACTGGAATTAAAAGAAGAAAGACAGGTCCTTTTTAAAAATCAGTATAAACTCACTCAAGACTAAGTAAATATGCCACCCAAACGTAGCCAAAAGGGGAGACCTGAGGCTGAGGTTTTACCTCAAGAAATGGAAACAGAGACCCTTTAACTCCAAGGGAACAGTTGGAGACTGAGGAGGATTCCTCAGAAAGACAAAAGGATCTAGGCTCCTAGGAATTTGAAGAATGGAAACTACAACAAGAATTTAAATTAAAGGAACTAGAAATCAAAGCCAGAGCTGAGGAGCTAGCTCTGAAAAACCAATTAGAACTGGAGAAAGAAAAAGCCAGAGCTGAGCAAGAGGCCAGACAAATGGCATTTGAGCAAAAAATAGACAAAGAGTAATGGAATTAAGACAAAAAGAGATGGAATTTCAAATACATATGAAACTAATGGAATTGGCTTCTTAAAATAACAACAATAACAGCGCCAGTGAGGGAAATCTCTCAAAGATCAATATAAAGAAATTTCCCCAATATAGAAAAGGTGACTGCCAGAATCCTTCCTCATTTCCTTTGAACGTGCTTGCTGGGACTTTATTGTGAAGGATGATGAAAAGATGATGGTTTTGAGATCCCAAATAAGTAGAGATTTAGCTGAGTTGTATTCACAGATGCCTCTGGAGCAGGCTAGAGATTTTGAGGCCTATAGAAAATGATTAATTCTAGATTTGGTATTAATGCAGAACACTTGAGGCAAAAATTTGTTCCCTGACCAAAAAGCCTGAGGAATCTTATTCCCAGTTGGGGGCTAAATTAGTTCAATGTCTGGAGAAATGGATGGAACATGAAAATGTCACTTCTCTAGAACAGATGAAAAGTGTGATTGGGTTAGAGCAATTTTACTCTATTTTACCTGGGGAATTGTGTTATTTACTTAGAGACAAAAATCCTAAAACTTTATTAGAAGCAGGTGAAACAGTGGATTACCTTGGGGAGATTCGAAACCATAGGTTCTCTGAGTTAAATTTTAACAAGCAGAACTGGGACAACAATAAGAAACCCTTTAATAAAAATTACCTCAGCAAAACAACAGGAAAAGAAGGCCAGGGTAGTACTTCACCTAAATTAGCATGGCCTAGTTCTCAGCACCAAATGAACCCTGAGGAAAAGTTAAAGTTGAACAGATCTCAGAATGAGTGAAGAAGACAGTGTTATAACTGTGGAGAGTTCAGTCACCTACAATTCAATTGTATGAAAACTAAATTTAAGAATGAGAAGGATGATAATCAGACCAAGGTGGTGTACTATTTAAAACCATTTGAGGCCACAGAGGGAGGCTGTGTCACGTTCCCGGGGGTTACAACAGCCGAAGTCCGATAAACCAGTCCAGGGTCAAGAATACCAAGAATGCAAAGCCAATGTCCATAAATCAATTCACAGAATGAAGTCCAGAGTCTGATACACAGTGTAGTCCAGGGTCAGAGTCCAAAGTCCAATACCAGCGTAGTCCAGGGGCAGAGTCCAGAGTTAGGAACATGGTTCAAGAAGCGTGGATGCAAGCCAAGGTTTTGACTCTTTGCTTCCACAGAATTTCTGGCTTCACTGGGAGCTGCTTTACAGTAAAACAGCTCCTTGAGCTGCTGGAAAGCTTTCTACCCTGTTAATACTCAGGACTAGATGCACGTAGGTTTCTGTGGACAGCCTTTGAGCGATCCTCTGATCTTCTTGCCCTAAGTCTTTCCCGAAGCCTGGCCTGAAGCTTGTCTGCTGTGGAAGGAGAATCTGGAGGCGGTTCAGGTGTTTCTGATCTCTCAGCATTCTCTCTCAGCCTCAGTTAACCCTTCTGGTTCCAGGTCTTCGGATGCACTCATGACAGGCTGTAACAATGGTAGTTCTGTCTCCATGGCAACTGGCATGACAGAAAATTCTGATCTGCCACTAGCCCAGGTAATTCATTGTTTTCTAGTAAAAGGAGAAGATATTTTACTTCATAACCCTGGTGAGATTATAATTAATGAAAAGTCTTATGTAGGAGTGATTGATACTTGTTCTAATATAACCCTGTGTCATCCTGATGTGATGTCTAAAGAACAAATTCTCCCAAACCAGACTGTTACCTTCAAGGGAATCAATTCTACTCCAGTGATTTTACCCATGGCTAAAGTGAAATTAAACTATAGAGACTGGATCGGAAATTGGGACGTGGCAATTTCTGATCAAATTCCTGAACCTTGTTTAATTGGGCTAGATCTCACAAAGGTTGTGCAGAGTGCTTCTGAAGTAACTGGTTCCCTGAGAGAGTGGTGGGCAATCCCTGAGGAAAAAATCGAATCCCAAACCTCTGAATCTAACCGGGGATGCCCCAAGTTAGAAAAGAACCATGAAGTAACCAAAATGGCTGATGAGGTTATACCTAATGATCCTTCCTCTATTGAGGAACAGATGGAAGATAGTACTTTGAATGATTGTACTACAAAAGTTAGAAAGAATCCCATTACATGGACCCCAAAACACCCAGAGAGGTCTAAGACCTGACATATAGAGAGGGTTTATACCTGATAGAGCATGTTAAGAGTAGTTTTGTACTTGCACACTCACAAGGGGGCAAGAAATCACCCACTGCAGCAGAAATGGATACAGTAACAAAGGGAAGTTTGGAGGGGGGAAGTCTTTTAGAAACTGATTGTGGCATTTGCCCTTGTGCCCCTTGCCTGACCCTCCAAACACAGATGCCCGGATAAGGAGATTTTATATAGAAAAAAGTCCTTAGAAGTGGCAGAGCCAAGCTTGGAAAGTACTCCTCAAAAAGAGAAAGGCTTGTATGAGGCCCAGGAAAGAGTATTCTGTCCTGAGGACCGAGTAGTAGAACTGAGAACTATAGAGGGGAGAAAATTGCTTTTGGCAGGAGTGGAAGAAGTAGTCCTTAAATCCTTGCAAGACAACCCCCTATCTAGTGTATCACTGAATAAAGAAATAGAATCAGCTAACATACTCTGTGCAGCTAAAACAAACCAATCGTTGATTGCACTTAAGAGAAACTTGCATGAGAATATTAAAGTGACCCATGATAGTGGTCCCCCACATAGGGAAAACCTTTCAATGAGAATACCTGTGAGTGAATGTGTGAGTGATGAGGAAGACATAAGCCCTGACTTCTTAAAGAGGGACGCCTCCAGAGATGTTCGGGAGGAGGAGAGGGAACTCCCTGCCCTTTCCCAGCTGAAAAGGTGCAGCCCCGAGCCAGAAAGAAAGCAGGCTTCACTAAAAAAAAAAAATGACCAGCAGAAGACATCGAGTGGACATCAGAGGGCCCAGTGACCTCAAGTCTACAGAAGAGAATGCGGAAGAAGGAGCCAGTGATTATCAGAGGGACCCCTGAGCGCCAGCAAATGTGTGTCCAGCTGAAGGAGGCAGTAATGACTGGACCAGTCCACGGCGCACCTTACTACAACAGGAAGGTGAAAGACTTGGACTTTGCAAAAGAGACTCAGATCGTGCCTTGAAAGCCAAATGACTGATTGGGGTGGGGGGGAGAATAAACCAAGCTGATAATGTATAATATATGTTCTGTTTGTAAATGTGATGAAAAATTGAATATTGATGGACAGAAACATGAAGAATGATTCAAGGACTTCTAAAACAAACTGGAGTAGAATATTGTTTTACTGGTTAATTATCTATGTAAAAGTTTCCTGATTGTGGTATATTTCTGTAAGGTTGAAAATGTTAAATGTAGTAAGTGTAAATGATAAGGTAAAATATATTATTGAATTGTAATGGAATATTTAGTGTAAAAAGATATTATGATTGTTACAGTAAATGTGGTATTGCTTACAGAATTATGCCAGATGGTAAGTAAAGTTTCATGCAATTGTGCCTGTTTGTTTGGGATGGAAAACGTGCTTCCCCTCCCAAACAAACATATTTAAGGGGGGAGATATGTGGTGTTCACCCTTATTATGTTAAATAAGTCATGCATTATCCATGTTTTATGCTGATGTGGTTGAGAGGTGGGGCCACTAGAGATATTAAAAGGCAGAGCCAGAGTGGAAGAGTGTAGTTTAGAGTCTAGATCTGAGTTTGAAGAGAGAGAGAGAGAGAGTTAGTTGGGAATCTGAGAAGTAATTAGTCTGAGGAGTAAATAGTATCTTGTAAGATAATATGGAAGATTGTTATTGATGATTGATGAACCTGAAGAAGATACTTATGAATTATTATAGAAACATCTGTAATCAATAAACCTGTTTTATTCAAAAGACAGTGATGAATGGATCTTCATCTTTCCTAAGTAAAGTGCATTGATTTAGTAATCAAATGGTGGCAGCGTGTGAAAAGGTGTGTTTTGTTTGGTTTGCCTTTGTGTGCTCTCTGTGTTTGGAAGATCAACAGGGGCAAACACACACTTATCTTCATGTTCATAGACACTATACACTCAGTGGATATTCTTTTCTTCCTAACTGCAGTAACAATGATTTTTATCTCTGAGGGTTCCAGGGGGCATGAATGAACAACAAGGAAGCCCTTTACACACACACTGCACAAGAGCTATGCAAAAAATTATTAATATAATGGTAAAGAAAACACTGCTTATTCCCACAGATTGTCTGGCACTCTAGGCAGGAAGAAGCTTTCCCCGTCTGTCTCTGTTTATAAATATATGACATGTTTGTTTTTCATTTCCTTTTCATTCATGAACAGCCAGCTATACTGTCTAATTTCCCACGGTGGGAAGAAGAGGAAAACACAGCAGGGAAGGAGCACCTCCAGCAAGTGCTTGGGCTATGGAAAACGGGAGATTTTAATGGAGAAATGGCATGGACACTGAACATTGTCACCCACCCTTTTCCAGATGTTCATAGAGAGCTATCATTGTTATCTTTTAAAATACAGAGTTTGTCATCTACCCTTTAATCACATGGCACATGGACCTCTGCATGTAGGCTGGCCTTTGGATGTTTCTAAATAAGGCTTCTAACAAAGAATTTTAGGGAAATGAAGGATCGAACATTATTATTTGCCATTTTCCAACCTGCTGTCCCGTATCCTACAGCTACCATATATGACTATTTGAGTAACAGCAGTTCTTGAGCAAGATTCCACATTACTACAGTGGCAGGATGTTCCATTCAGTGGAAGTATGATACAATATTGACACCTGTGCTTCCCTGCTAGTGGTTCTGCCTTTTTCCTTAGCACAAAAAAGGTGCTTCCAAACAGTCATCTCACAAACTATTGTTAAAAGGAGCTCTCAGAAGAGACTTTTATTATGAAATCATCCTACTTCATTCACATATTTAATAAGGGGGTCCTCATGATGTCATCACAATCTGTTTATACAGCCCTGCCAAACTTTTCCATTATTTATTTATCTGTTTGTTTGTTTGTTTTCCAAAGCTGAAAGAAAGAAAGAAAGAAAGAAAGAAAGAGAGAGAGAGAGAGAGAGAGAGAGAGAGAGAGAGAGAGAGAGAGAGAGAGAGAGAGAAAGAAAGAAAGAAAGAAAGAAAGAAAGAAAGAAAGAAAGAAAGAAAGAAAGAAAGAAAGAAAGAAAGAAAGATGATTCATGGAGTAGCAAAGACTCCACAAGTTTTTTGATTAAGAGTGCAAGGGAGTCCCCCATACAAAAACACACATTGCAGAAAGAAAAGAGGATAGAAGGAGCAGTGGGAGAAGATGGGAAGGTTATAAATGGAGCGGGCATTGTGCGTCCAGATGGGGGCTCCTTGCCCTACCAATCAAAAAGCACTGTCCAGCTTATGCTGTTATTTCCCCTTCTAGTAAAGAAGAAGAAGAAGAAAGAAGAAGCATCAGCAGTGGGAAAACACAGGCAGAAAGAAGAGGGAGGAGAAGGAGGATGGCTTTTGGAGCCCTCCATAAAATGCTATTAAAACTTTAACAGGACCCTTTCCCTCTCCCTCAAAACAAATTCAGTGCAGAGGGAAAGATGGACTGCCCGCTCTGTAATGGCTGTCCATCGGGACGCTCCCCTTTACTCCCACCCAGAGAGCGGGCAGGCGGGAGTCACCAGAATGAGAGAACGGGAGGGTTTTCAGAAGCATTTGGCATAAGCAGCGGAGGGAGCCGGCGGGGGCAGCGTGGACAGTGTCCTTGAAATGCGTTGCCTCAAGCAGGACAGCTTGCATATAGAAGCGGGCTGGCGTTACCTGAGACCACGGAGAGAAACAAGGGCAGGGGCGGGCTTGGAGTGGAGAAACGCTATACAAGGGCAAGCGCGCATCTTTCCCCAGCCAAAAACTCCGCGCACAGCGCGGTGCGCAGGGCCATTCAGGTCGCGATCCTGATGGCGATCTCTTTTCTGGCATGGAAGCCCCCTTTACTTCAGGGGAATTTCTTCCTGACTAGCAACATTGGATAGGATTTGCACTGGAAGAGGAACGGGTGGAAATCCAGCCGAGCGGTTCCCTTCAGCTGCCTCAAGTTGGAATTCCTTAGTTGGGATCAATAGGTTAGAGCCAAGAGGGTCGGTGTCCTACCGTGCCCATAACCCAAGGGGATGGCTATGGGGATGGGGGCGAGGGTGAAGGGGGATAAGGGCGCCCATCGATCGAGATGCGCGTCAGATCACCACTAGGGGGAGAGCGGGCCTGGACAGGAGAAGGCGCGAAGGGCGATCCGGTCTCTTTTCGCCGCCGCCGTCCCCCCCCCCCCAACCCGCCCCGCGCCTCCCTTTGGCGGGTGCTGCTGCTCGCCTTATTTGTCTAGGAAGGGTATTCTCAGCCCGTCCAAGATGGCCTCGGAGCGGTTGTCAAGGCAACAGTGTGAAAGTCATCAGTACCATGGAAACCCTCTCTGTGGCATAATAATATAAATATTTTCCTTGAAGAAGGAGCCTGGGGATGAGTGGGCGATGTGCTATTTTCTAACGCCGCCGCCGCCGCCGCCGCCGCCTAGCTGCGGCGTAACGGGGTGGGGGGAGAGAGAGAAGGAGGTGAGGGGGCTGATAAAATTAGCTCAGCATGTCTGCACTGGAAGGGAGGGAAGAAGGCCCCGGGAGCGGCCGGCCTTGGGATGGGAGGCGAGTCGCTGGAGCTGCTTTTGCATCTCCGGGTCCCCAAGTCCTAGAGATGGGCTCAGACTAGAGCCGGGAGGAGGAGGAGGAGGAGGAGACACCCAGGTAAGAGGAGTTTGCCTGCTTTGCTTGAGGGGCCAAAGGGGGCTTGCACCCATCCAGGGGCAAACGCCTGGTCTCAGGCGGCACCAGGCATCTCTACAAGCAGGGACCAGGCAGCAGCGGCGGAATCTACCTCAGCTGCACTCCATACACCACACACTGTGGGCAACTGGAATCATGGAGTTGGAGGGAACCCCAAGGGGTGTCTGGTCCATCCCTGCCAATGGAGGAATCCACCACACAACTAAAAGCATCCCAGAGAGTTGGTCATCCAACATCTGTTTAAACATTTCTGGGGAAGGACAGTCTACCCTTCTCTGAGGTACATATTCTTTCAAACAGCTGTGACTGTCAGGAAGCACTTACTAATATTTAGCAAAAAAATATCCTTTTTTGTCCATTCATCCAAGAGGAGGATGGAGAAGCAAGCAGAAGACAGACGTGGTCCATATGCTTTGGTAGAGCCTTTCAGATATATCTGCAAATTGGTTGTTTCAGTTCTCCTCAGGTTTTTGCAGGATCATTGTGACAAGAGTGCTGAAGTCCACCTGACAGATCAAAATGTCACTGTATCTTGTCATGCACACTGGCAAGTAACATTTTGTAACTCACATGTCTGTCATTATAATCATGGATTAAATGCAGTGATTAGTCCCTAGTAGAATAGATCCACAATGAATGACTGGGACTTATGTCAAGAAAACACTTTTGCTGATTCAGTGGATTTCCTCTAGTTGGAACTAACCTCTGGATAGAGCCCTCTGTGTTTATTTTTGGATTAGTTTACACAGTGCCTTCTTTGCACTTGGCACTTTGCAAGGGGCAGGTATGACAGGTCCATGCCCCAAGGCATTTAGAGTCTAAAATGCACAGAAACTACAAAGGAAGGAGGAGATGGAGACACTGGTAAGCAGGGGAAATGTTGGATCACGTCAATTCTGCATTTATTTCTCAGAAAAGATGTGATTGTATGAAGGGATCTAGCAAAACCTGTGGAGGGTGGTTGCACAAAAACAAATGGGAACAGAGTTCCAGGTGTAAGGGTGTGGTAAAGAAAAATGCAAAGCTTGTCACTTATGAAAAATAGATCTGCAGTTGTTTGTGGATGCTGGTTATAGGTTTGGGCTGGGGGAGTTGTTGTTTGCATAGGCAGCATACATCTTTGGTGTATAACTGCTAAAAACCACACCCCAGTCCTGTTTGCTAGAGTGTGTGCCTGCAGCAATAATGTGTGTGCAGATCCACTTGTTGGTTGTACATCAGTTCTTCTTAATGTCAATTAAGAAAGTATCATCTGCTTTAAGAATTTAGGAGTGTATAATGTAGTTTTCATATAGAATGTTGGGATATAAATCAACAATGGACTCTGAACATTTTCAGCATAGGATGCTCAAAAAAAATCTTGGTTTAGAACATATTCCACATTTTTCATTCAGTTTACAACCCTCCTCATCTTTGTTACTTGTGAAAATAGCAATGCAGCTTTCTTGTGGTAGAAAATTGTCTATGAGCCTCCGTTTCCACCTGTGAAAGTGCATTTATGAAGAGAAATGAAATCTAGACTTGAAATTTCATTCAAGTACTCCTGGAGGAATAACACAGTATAAAAGACGACATTGGAGTAAAACAAAATCCCTTTTTAGAACTTTTTAGAACTCCTCATCAGGCAAGATGGTAAAAGAAAAATGGTGGTGATGATAAGGGAAGAATGGGCATCCAAATGCATGGCCATAGAGAACAGAAAACAAACTTCCAGGGTGGAAGGTGTATACTTTGATGAGACAGGTTGTCAGGCAGGTACCTCATGACTTCTGGCAAATGGCACTATGGAAGGGACACGATGGAAATAGATTTCTCTTCTTTGCATGAATGTTGCTTCTGGCTTTGCTAGAGGCCACTTGATACCTGCACACAATCTCTAGCAAAGCCACATGCTGTTTAAATAAACAATGTAATTAAATAAGTAAACATAAATGGTTGGTGTAAATAATTGAATAAACATATAAATACAAATCCATGAATGACAACACAGAGAAGAACAGTGGCATTTTGTCCCTGTGAACTGTGATGTGATTTTGAATCAGCAATGGTGACACTAGGTACATAATCCTATGTATATCTGCTAGGAAGCAAATCTTAATTAATTCAATGAGACTTACTTTCAGGGCTAGGTAACACAGACATATCCCAACCTGGAGCTCTGTAAATGTGTTAGATTACAACCCCATTGGCCCCAGACAGCATGTTGACAGGGAATGCTATCCAGAATAGTGGAGGATGCTGCACCGAGGAAGGCAAGTGTAGAGGACTGCAACCTTGGGCCAAAATTCTATTGTCATCATACACTGGCATAACTCGAACAGCATAAATGTCACACATTCATTACCTCCCTCTTAGTTTCTGTGCCCAATTCAAGATGCTGGTCATAATTTATGAAACCCTTAATAGTTTAGACAGTGATGGCAAACCTATGGCACACGTGCCACAGCTGGCACACAGAGCCCTTTCTGTGGGCGTGCGAGCCATAAGTCACCAGATTGCTACTCACCCCCCCTGCAGCCAAACCTCAGGATGTGGCTGCAGCCATGGTGCTGGCATTTGGATAGGTGGCTGGCCAGCTGGCACTGGTGGTGGGTCCAGAGTGGAGTCTCAAGGCACTTCCGTGTCCAGGATCCCCCCCCTTCTGCTGCCACCTCTGGTTCCGCCACTGCCACTTTCAGTTCCTCTGCCTCCGCCGCTGCAGCCCCACCGCCCACTGGTTTTTTTGTTTTTTGTTTTTCAGTTTGGGCACATGGGTCCAAAAAGTTTGGTCACCACTGGTTTAGGATCTCAGTACTTGTTGGAACGTCTCTCCCACAAAGCAGCTACCCATCCCACCTGCTCCTCACGTTCCTTGATGTTAAAAATTGTGGCATCCTTGTTATTGTTATGTGCCATTTAGGGAGGCCAAAAAAGCTAACACAAGGAATCACACTTTCTTGGTCATGGTCCCTCTCCTCTGGAACAAGCTTCCAAAAGAGGTTCATCAGGTACCATCCTAAGTTTTTAAGAAAGTAGTTAAAACAGAATTATTTAAAGTTGTCTTTTATTAGTCTTTTCAACCACTGACCTGAGATGTCCAAATTTGTTTTAAATTTGTTTAATGCTATTTAAATGTAGATTTTAAAGGCTAGTGACAGGGTTTATTTATTTTATAGTATTTATTGTATATTGCAATTTTGTATTGTTAATTTTAATATTATTTGATGTGTTGCGAGCCTCCCAGAGAGTGTTTGCACTAAAGTGGGAGTATATTAGACAGACAGACAGACAGACAGATTTTAGTGATGTACTGCTGCAGATTAAAAAGTCAGAATTTGATGCATACTGAGTTGTGGAACTCAGTATGCATCAAAGGTAGGTAATGCCTACGTTGACTTTATAACTTTCAGCAGTTTATCTCCAAAGGTTATGATATATGCTTGAAGTTCATGGGCATAGACTTCAGTCTAGATGGGTGGGGTATAAATAAATAAATACATAAATAAATAGAAGTCTCACTTTAGTGTGGCATTGCTAAACAATTTCAATTTCTACCTTGGCAACTAAGAAAAATGTTTAATTGACTTCATTATCACTTATCATAATAATGGCCAGCTGTTCTCATTGTCACTTTTGTAGCACACAAGCAATTTTTTTAAATACACATATTTAAGATATTGTTGTCACTGCACATATGTCACAGATGTATTTGCAATGTTTGGCTTTCAAGAGATTTTTATGCACTCAATATCTTCTCTGGTGGAGGAAATGCAAGTCTGTTTTCTATTTGCCTCCTAGTATTAGCTGCTCTAACAGGTAGTGGCCATTCCTGTCCCTACTACCTCATCCTATTTTAGAATAGACCTTTTGTCTAGGTGGGCGGGATAGAAATCCAATAAATAAATAAATAATAAATACTTGCAAATACCTCCCTCTTCTCCCAACCATATCATTTTATGGAATTTGAGTGTAAAGTTACTCTTTCATTTATAACATTCAGAGATCTAAAAGGCTTTTGGCATGCCATGCTGTTGCAAGGCTGTTAATTGCCCTCCCTGTTCACCTCAGTGCTAATATATAGAGATATGCTACAGACAGACAACTTTGGACTCTGGTCCTGCAAACAGCCCTCATCCTAATTTGAAACCCCCTCAGAAAACTATCTGTCCAGACCTCTGAAAAGAGGGAGCTTCTCCTCTTTGCTGTCCTTGCAGCCAGATGGTCCTGAGGAAGATGGAAAAAATGTGAGGGGAAAAGAGAAAGGGGTTGCAGAAAGAGGAGAAAGGGGGTGGTGTAAAGAAAAGGCGAGAAAAGAGAGAAGGGGTTTGCAGAAAGAGAAAAGGGTGTTCATGCTACTGAGCACGCTGTTTCTGGAATTTTGGGAGCTATAGTCCAAAAAAGGTAAAGGTTTACAAGCTTTGCCATTCCCATCTTTGGCTCTGGCATGTGATGGGATATCCTGAAAAGAATCTGAAGTTACTTTTTTTCCCTCTGCAGCTCTCATAATGCCCCAGCCACCATAGTCAGGGTCTGGAAAATGCTTCCATAAATCTCTCTCACCCTAAACACAGCCCTACACACTCCTAAACACTTCAGGGGTCCTAGCTGCCTCTTAGCTATTCAATCCTATCTTTCAGGACACCCTCCTTTTTTCTTTCTTTCTTTCTTTCTTTTGACCTGCACATCTTCCTAGTAATAGCCAGTATATTGACCTGATCTACTGGTTATTCTACTTTGTGACTTGTCATCTGAGGAAACAACCAGGGTCTGGTCATGTAATTGTGATAAGGTGCCCGTATACTGTACATCTGGACTGGTCTTCCCTATTAGTATTCTATAGAGGATTAGCATGCCAAATGATATTTGGGGGGGGGAATTCCTCCTATATTTGTAATATTTCATAGTTTGCAAATTGGTGGGCATTCATTCATAAGGTTATATCATATCTACTCTGTAAAACTTTACTTGAAACCAATCTGTTTCAGGGTACAATTCAAACTGCTGGCAATGATCTCTTCTTAAATATCTTAAATTTTCTGTTTCTAGGATATGATAGGGACTGCTTGTTCCCCTACCAGCCTGCTCACACACTAAGATCTGATGGGAAAGGCCCTTATCTATGTTCCAGCTATGATGAAAGCTTGGCTGATGGGTCAAAAGAAAGAGTCTTCTCAGTAGGCACATCTAAAATTATAGAATTCTTTACGTTTGGAAGCCTTCTCTTTCTATATTTGCTTGACAGTAAACTTCCTTTAATGTCCATAGATGTTGATCTCACATAGAATGAATGACTCTTTGTTTTTCTTGAAAGAAATGTTGTGCTTGATAGAAATGGCATATTGATTGCAGAGAACTCAAGCAATGTTGTTCCATTCAGGTCTGTAAAGACTACTTTTAAGTGCCAGACCAAGCATTTGGATGTTGCCAAATGAGTGTGATTCTTACCAGGATTCCTGTCCATGCTTTTTACCCAAAAGTATTGTCTTTGAGAAATCAGCATTTTTTAAAGAGAGGGTTCAAAGATATTTTCAAAGAGTGAGAAGAAATCCTTTAAAACATTAACAGTGCTAGGGCTTGTTTTGTTCATTGTTGTTTTTCTATAAAGCAGATTAGCACTACAATTGAAAATTCTGATACAAGGACTTTACAATGGAACCTTGCTCTGCTGCTGTGGAAATCCTCTGTTTTTCACACCACCTTTCCAAAAATTTTGCAATTCTTTGAAAATGATCTTTCGTGCTAGATTTTGTTTCGTGTGCATGTCTGGTAAAGTAGTACTGTACTAACACTGAAAGCTTCCTCTTACCTTAGCCCTTTTTAATGGAAGCTCACTGCTAATGTCCTTTGCAAACCAGTTCTCTTTCACACCAACTTAGCCTCAGCTTGCAAAAACTAAGGCGTTCCTATCCCTATACTGTATATAGCTGCCTCAGCGTGGAGATAAACCTGATCTATCCCTCTTTGTCCCTCTAGTGGGAGAAACATTATGTGGAGGTTTAGGAGAGGGGCCTTTTGAGCCATAGCAGCCCAACTGAGCAATGCTTCCCTTTGGAGGCCCAATTGATGCCAAAATTCACTTCATTTTGCACCAAGCCAAAGATGTGGATGTCCATTGGAACATTTTGGGGGCTCATGGATCTCATAAGTTGACTGGGGTTTACAGTGTGCAGCACACACTGTTTTAAATGGTTTTGAAGTGTCTGGAATCTTTTAAACTATTCACAATTGCTTATTTTGTTTTTATATATTCAGTTGTGTTTTATTACTTGCACCTTGCCTTGGATCCCTGGATAAAGGGCAAGATATAAATATTGAATAATAAATAAATAAATTTATGTAACACCCTTTCAAAGCCATCCAGTTTCCAGTGGTGATCACTGCTTGTGGCAATGAATTCCATAGCTGGATTATGTACTGTGTGAAGAAGCATTTCCTCTCATGTTGTCTGGAATCCACCACCATTTAGATTCAGTGAATACCTTCAGGTTTTTGTATTGGCAAATAAATAAAAGGCTTTTCTTTGCCTACTTTTTGGATGGGCTTGACAGCATGGTCTGATCTTTAAGATTTTGAGCTTGGAAATCTATATTCCAAGGGGATCTCAAGATCCCAGTCAGCATGGCTGATGTACAACCAGATTTGAAGCCTCCAAAAATAGTATTTTTGAATTCTACTGTGAAGTCTAGATGTCCACTATTGGTATGATCAGCTAAAATAATTTAATAAAACCACCAAAGGGAGGAGATGAAGAGAATAGCCATACATATTCACTTTAAAAGGGTTTTTCTGTTTTGTGCTCCATGCTTCTTGATACTCTAATTGCAGTCTCCAGTATTGTATAATACATTATACCCAATAAATGAGTCACTTATGGAAAGAATTAGCCATGTTCCAGCAGATTGGGAATTTTGTTATTCATTGTTACAGAAAGCGATAAATCATTAACATGCGAGGATGGGTCCTCATTAAATCTTAACAATTTGGGGTGTGGTGGCATTATCTGTAAATCTAGGAGGTAACTGAGGTAAAAAAAACCCTCTGTTATGAATTTTCATCATTAAGGCTTAACACATTTTTATTAGGCTGAAATCCTAAAAGTACTCACTTAAAAAGTATATACCATTCAAGATAAATATAGTTGAACTTGAACTATAAATCGCATGGATTTGTGTCTATATACTATAAACTCTTTTGCCAGTAATGAACTGTGAAGTACCTCTTCCATGCTGCCAAAGGCTTTTTATGAAATGTCTTAACCATGAATTTGCATGATAAATATCAAATGGTTGATACTTTTATATCTATTTCAAGTTTTTAAAAAGAATATACTCTATTTGTTCTCAGTTTTCCCCGAGATCTAGAGTAGAACCATTTGGTATCTCAATAAATGCATACTCATAGTTCCATATGTATTTCTTGATCTGTTACAAATGGCCATGGGGTGTGTGTGGATGTGCAGGGGAACTTTGTAGAGCAGATATAACAGATGTGCTTGACTTTTTCCTGCACCCCTTGCAACATCTTTCCCCACTTCACATGGCTCTTCCTCCTCATAATGAGACTTATGTAGAGAAAAAATGGGTTAAATATTTTGGACGAGGAATGTACAGAGAAATTTTAGTGAATAGGAGAAGAATCAGACACCCCACCCCATCCATCAGTTCTTCTTAAATTCTCCTCATTGCTACACTGCTGTTACAAGGAATGAAGTACCATTTATGTTCATGTTTGTTCTTTTTCTTACAATGCAACCTTTCCCAGTCAATTAAACCTTGAAATGAATAATGTTTCCTCGTTTGGCAAATGTTCCAACCAGAATCTAGATTATGTTATAATATGTATTTACTAATTAGATATGGAACTGTGTTTTGATTTCTTCATGCTTCATATCCATTGTCTGAGCTGTTGTACCACTCTTGCAATAGACTAGTGCTAGAATAAGACTTTAAAAATGATAATTGCTATTGTTTCAAATAAAATAACAAGCTTTTGCCTTAAAATTCACATTAGTTGCAAATTCACTCAGTATTTTAATTTCTTTCAAGTGTTAGAAAAGCAAAAGCCGCCAAGAGTGGTCGTTCGACTAGATAGGCGGGGTATAAATGCAAGAAATAAATAAAGGTTATTTTTTTCTTTAAATATATGAAAATCTTTGTTCAGATCTTTCAATTATGAGATAGCATAGGAAAAATGATTGGTGATTTTTTCTAGTATCCAGCAGTAATCAGTTATTCTGTTCTTATTATAGTGCAGTGGTTAAACTGCAGCCAAAACTCTGCTCACAACCCAGGTTCAATCCCAAGTAGCCATTTCAAGGTTCAATCAGCCTTCCCTCCTTCCGCAAATTGAGTACCCAGCTTGCTGGGGGGGGGGGAGAGCAATGTGTCTGCTGCATAATTAAACTGTAAACTGCCCAGAGAGTGTTTTAAGTGCTACGGGGTGGTATAGAAGCAGCACACTTTGCTTTCCTTTTCCTATTATACAGGATACAACACATATTTTCTTAAACCTGTTTTCTTCAATTGACTTCTGCATGCTTAGCTTTTTCTGGATAGGGCACAAACAGCAAGAATCAGGATGGAACAGGGTGGGATCTGTTGTAGTTGTTTACTCACATAGTGCCTTGGGGAGTTTTATTAAGTATAAGCAGAATTTCCAGTTGAAGGTCTTAGTCAGATAAGTAACAATTATCATTGCAGGTTCTATACAAGGTGTGGTATCAGTCAATGGATGAGGGAATATAGTCTCCTTGCACTAATGCTGAGACTGAAATATCAAATATGCTCTATAACTGCTGCTCTTGACTCATGGCGTCCCAGGACTTTCCTTTGATCAGCTCGATCATTGACATTACATAAGTTTTTCTTGAACAACAACAACACCAATGTTCATCTAAAAAGCTTTTGGTATCTTTTTTTATTGATTTAATGGGGTGCTTCTATTGACTATCTTCTTCTAAACCAATAATATCTACTTTCTGCCCGTCTTTATTTTCTAGACCCTGCATTTTCTCCATTAAAGCCCTGACCTGTGTCAATGGCTTTGGTTCCAAATCAAATGTGCCTTCTGAGTCATCTTCCAGATCTGATTTTCCTAGCTTCCCAAATCGAATTTGAGAACACTAGATATTTTGGACAGTTTTTTCTTTTTTTCTCAAATCCTATACTAAGCCATGCAGCTCTCTAGGCTCTGTTTTGCCTTTGTTGAGCTCTTTTGTCTTCTGTCGTTTTAACACTGTTAACATTTATTACAAATCTGGAAGAAAGAGATCTCACAAGCAATATCTTGGGGATATATGAAGAGACTCTGGGTTAAAGAGAGTATATTCTTTGCTGTAATTTATTTGAATAAAAGCACTTATTGATCACCCCCTTTACCCCTGTTTTGTTTTGTTTTTTTGTTTGTTTGTTTGTTTTGTAATCATTCCTGGCTTTAAAGGCAACCTCTCAATTATTATTTTTTATAGTTTAATTCTACAAAGTTTAATTCTACAGTAACATTTTTAAAGTAAGGTCTATGGAAAAAAGCACAGCTTACTTTTTGGACTATAACTTCCAAAATGCCCCTGCCACAGAGCCAAAATCAAGTATGTGGTCTGGTATAAATATAATAATAACTATGTGCTGTCAAGGTAATTCTGACTTATGGTGACTCTTTCTAGGGTTTTCTAAATTTAGAATGTTCAGGACTGACTTGTCATTCCTTTCTTTTGGAGGAACTCTGGGGATATGCAGCTTTCCCAAGGCTGGCTCTTCTGCCAGGATTCACAGTGGGGAATCGAACTCCCAACCTGTGGCTCAGCAGCCACATAGCATTCAGCTATCCAACCAGCTACATGCAAGTAAAGAGGAGGATAAGTGTAATCAGGCAAGTCTTTGCAAAATGAGACTCTTAAGTGGAAGAGGAAGTAAGACAGATGTGGAAAAACTGTGGCTTTTCTATTGTTGAACCACAACTCCCATCATCCTTGATCATTAGCCACACTGGCTGAAATAAATAAGAGCATAACAACAACTGGGTAGCCACAGTTTTCCCACACTTACAATTGTATGTGAATTGTGTGCATTATATTCATTAGCCAGAAGCATCACAAACATGTATTTCAAGCTGGACTAGGCAGGTAAACAATAGATGTAGCTATAGACCTGTTCCAGGTACTGTTGTGGCTGGACCATTGCCCTGCCATTCAGGAAGGCTTGTCTCCTTTTCCCTAAGGAGTGAAATTGACTGTCCTGCAAGGGACTTGTCACCTGACTTAGTCAATTTCCATTCACTTCATCTGAATTTAGGAAAGCTGCTACAATAAAGAATTTGGGGGAAATGGAACAAAGAGCCCCCTTTGCGCAATATGAGGCTCTACCACTCATTAGGCCTGTGCATTTACCTGTACTGGATAAGAACTAATGGTAGGTAAATCATCTTTCTTACTTTTCAAAATAGCTTGGAAACCCCAGGCTTAACAGAAGAGCTGTTTGCAAGGGTCTAACTCCAAAGGCGGATGAGGCGTTTGCCTGTCCAGAAGCTTGGAGTTAGATTTGGATAATGAAACTTCCAAGAACACTCCAAACCTTGGAGCCCAAGATAACAAGTTACACAGAGTCTCTTACCTGGTAGCTTCAAATCCTCCCCGTTATAAGCAGAGCAAAGACGCGGACGTATAAAGAAAAACACAGAGAGAGTTCTGATAAGACTTATACCATAATATATTAGACTTGATATATCAGCGTTGGTCAGACATATATACATGGCATTACATATATACATAGGCTTGTGCATAGATCTCTCAGAGGGACATAACATTCACAGAAGTAATGACCACCTGAGTCACAACTAGAGTGGCAAAGTGCTGTTCTCACTCTTTTGCTTAAATAGTGAGAGCAGCCTATCACAGCAGACATAGCAGCTGAATGTGGTTAACAAGCACTACCTAAGCTTGTTCCAGCTGCATGCCATCAGTCATCCATTGGCTTGACATTTACAGGGATGACTTTGCATTCTCACTTCAATATTAAATTTAACCTCTTGTTCACTTAACAGAACAAATCTTGACAAGGGCTTATTAAGACTGTGTATTATTACAGTGCAAAATAAATCAGGCCTCTGGAGAGATGTCAAGGGGTCATTTTTTTTACCATAGATTGATTGTAGTTCCTAGAAATGAAGTTACGTGAACAGCAAGAGAATTTGCTCATTGTCTTAGATTTTAAATAGAATCTATCTCTGAAGCAAGATCATGTCAACTTGCTGCATATCCCATGCCATCTCTGTTCCATATCTAGTTAACAAGCCAAATAAAACAATTCGGGCAAGTAGCCAATACTAGGTCCTAGACTAAACAAGATTTTCGTTAAAGTGCATGCAGTAAAGAGAAAACACATTCAAGTGCTAAAATCATTGTGAGGGCTATTTTTGTTCCTCAGTACCACTTCTTCGCATTAAATATTGTTATTCTTTATTATTATTGCCTTCCATCAGCTGAAAAAAATTTAATTCTGAGGAAAGCATATAAAGATTATGGAATTAGATTACGCTTAACTTCATGACCCCTTTGCTCTACAGATATTATTGAACTCAGTTAATACAATAATTAAAAAAATGGTTAGTCTTTGGAAAATGTTTTTCTGGTATTCTGAGATCTTGTAATACCGCAAGAGGCAAAAAAACAAAAAACCCGAACACAGAACCAAACCCAGAGACATTATGATTCTCCTGATACAATGTTATTTTCCACAGAAGGATACTGAGCAGATTCTTGACCCTTTTATGGAGCTGTATATGCATAAACTGTGATGTATCCTAATTTGTTTGGAAAGCAACATGGCTTTCAGTATTTGTAACATATTTACATATTTTCGAACATGGGTTTTGGGGGCCACAACATGATATTTACATAATCCTGTAGTTGCTAAACTGGGACTATGTACTTCTCCTCTTCCTTTTACCACCAAGGAATAGAAGCACAATTTTCAGCTCTTGCTCTGGCATGATGAACAGGAAAGGTAGTGTAAGGGGTCATTGCTGGTCTATTCCTACCATATAGGAATCTCCCAATGCAATTAATGAAAAAGATTGTGCTATTACTCTAATCATCCAGGCCTCAGCTATGTATACTTCAAGGATAGAGTAAGTATGTCTCTAGTTCTTAAGAGGCCACAGGAATCTTTGTTTCACACTGGCAGGACATCCTGCCAAGTCCTCTGTTTACCACCCACCAGGTAACCTGGATATCTGTCACTTGCCATCCCTAGGATTTTACTGTTTATTGGCAGTCCAGATAAAATAATAGCACATCATTCATTGCTGAAGGTTGGGCTATGAACCCAGTTTAGAAAGCTGCTTTTAAAAAGTAGTTAGCCATAGTTCCAATCCTGACCCACCTGCAGTGATTTGTTATGCTTTAACTTAATTTTTTTAAAAAGTATCTCTTTTACTTCCCTGTTCTTTCAAAGCTAAAGCCATTGCTTCTAGCTACTTTAAAGCAACAGTAACAGCTGAATGCTACAAGGTATTGGTCCATGGTGCAAAATGCACTCTTCTTTAGTCCATGTCATCTTCTCCAAACACTTAAGCCATACCAAGTAGACATGGTCTAGAGGGGCAGGGTAAAAATCAAATAAATAAATAAATAAATAAATAAATACCAGCATTTAAGCTACTTGATGTTCCTCATCCACAATTCAATGAGACTATCCAATAACTATATAAATAATGCTATTTGGGGTATTCTGGGTATTACGGTCCAAAATGAACTTTTCCAAAGTCTGAAAGTAACTGGAAAAGTCACAGTTGCACAGCAAAATGGATTGTGTATCGTAAGACAAAAGGCAAAATGGTGCCTTCACCCTCGAAGCCGTTTATGGAAGCCAACCAACCAACCAACCAAGTGTTCCTTGATCATGGGCAATGGACAGCATCCTCCACCCAACCACAGGGCATCCATACAGATTTCTTCCAGTGACAGAGAACAGTCAGAATTGACACCATTGTGCCTCTATGTCACCCCATGCCTGCTGCCTCAAACAAACATCTCAGTCTACTTAACAGTGGGGCTATCACTTCCTGTGTCAGAGATATTTGCATTCTGTCTCTTTGCCCATGCTAGTTGCCTGATGTTTTGGGAATTCCACTGTAGCAGGTTTGCTGAAAAAGACAATCTGGCCTAGAAGCAACAGGACTGTCACTGATAAATGGGTGCAAGGCAAGTTTTTCCCCCTGAAGGTTCCCTCCTTGCACTCCTCTTTTATTCATTCACATGCATACTCACTTTCCCTTTCCTCACCTTCCAGTACTTACTCTTTTCTTCTTCAAATGTACAAAAGGGTTTAAGAAGACTACAGAATTAAGCTGCAGTTATATTCAACCTCCTGATTTCTTCAAAGTACCTGCAGGTGCCTGAGGGGGCAGGGGATGAATTAAGTGGATAGAGGGAATATGTTTTCCCTCTCATGCAATACCAGAACTATGGGATATCCACTCAAATTGAGTATTGGGAGAGTGAGAAAAGACAAAAGAATATATTTATTTACCCAGCATGCTGTTTGACTGTGGAACTCCTTGCCACAGGATGTTGTGATGGCATCTGACCTAGATGCCTTTAAAAGGGGATTGGACAGATTTCTGGAGGAAAGGTCCATTGCCGGTTACAGTCCATGATGGTAATGTATACTCGCCAGGCTTAAAAGCAAGGTATATCAAAATGCCAGATGTGGGGGAAGGAATATTGGGAAATAGGTAGCTAGTTGTCTTGTGTGCTCCCAGAGGCATATGATGGGGCCACTGTGAGATACAGGAAGCTGGACTAGATGGGCCCTTGGCCTGATCCAGCAGGGCTCTTCTTATATTCTAACTGCCTTAGCAAAACTATTGTTTAACTATATGAGATTGCTTACTTAACCAATGACTGGGTTTCAGTCCAATAGAAGTTAGGGAACTCTCTGGGTAGCAGAAAAGAATCGGCATCTGCTCAGCAAGCTGTTACGTACATATGAGAATACAGCTGACACTTCAAAAACACCAAGTGGTAGGGAAGAAAATCCCAGCCCTCTGCTGTTATCTGCCACTGAGTAAATCTCTGCAGTACATTAATTATTAGAAAATGTTGTCCTTCTGGCAGGCAGTCCACAGCTGCCACTCTCTGATGGAGGTCTATTATCACTTTTAGCTCTCAGGGTCTTCTTGCAGCTCAAGTCCCAGTGGGTTACCTAAAAGCACATAGCAACTGCAGCTGGTCCTCTGACTCAACTTCCGATTTCATGTCTGCATTTTTTTTTAACATATAGAAGATGAAAGTGGCATTTTCACTGGGTCTGCAGTCCAAGACTACCAGTTCAGGAAGGCTGGACACCCTACAAGAAACAGGATTCTCACATTCTTGAGCTAATTAGCAATCTACCCAAGCTTTTCTGACCTATCTGCTATCCTCACCAAACTGCTCTCATAGTTTTATGTTGTTCCTTTGTTGCTGCAACAGAAGGAAGGTTTAAAGTATATTATGTCTGTGTGTATTATGATCATGTCAAGAGAACCTCTTTGGTATACAAGAATATGGAGTTCTAGGATGTTTTCAGCTATATGCCCAAGTCATTCACAGAACACTGTAGTTTACATCCTAAATGGAAGAGGGTTGTGTGTATTCACACCCACTCAGGTAGTGGTGAATATTTAACCTTATCTGGGTATTTTCTTTCCTCATATAAGAAAATCTGCACGAGGCTGAGTGGAAACATGCAAGTAAGCCTTGGCACAGCAGCATGCCATTCCCCTCACATTTTCAGCTCTCCATGATTGGAGGGACAACTCTCTGAACCCAAAAGGATTCTGTGACCTTGAAGTCCCCTTATGCAAGTTAATAAAGGTTTCAACTCAGGGCAGGAGCCTCAACAAATAGAATAAGTCCAGCAGTTTGCCTTTCATGTTGTGAAGGGCCTTGGATGTGAGGGAAAGGATGCATCAGTAGGAACAGGGCCAAACTGTGCATAAGTTATTCTTTTTTAGACTAAAAATCCAGAGTTTCAAAGTCATACATGCTGGCCGGAGGATTCTGGGATCTGTTATCCAAAAGAGCAACTTTTCCAAGCTCTGGGTTTGTGTCATGCTCCTACTGAAGGTTTATGACTTGGAGATGGCCCAGAGAAGCCAAACACCACATAAAAAAGCACTCACGGAAGGCAATCTTGGGCTGGATGTTCTCCTCTGAAGATGTAGATTGACTCTGTTTTGAAACAGAGACTTAAGCTGAGGGACCACTTTGTCTTCTGGAGCATGCATATCTAAAGGTGCACCTTGGTCAGTTGCCAGATGCTGAAGTCTCTGGCCAAGAAATGAGGATTCCCTGTGAGTAAAGCAATGCTCATAAGCAAGATACCCTTCCTAGCAGACTGTTCTTCAAGTGCCTGCAGTAATGCTTGGAGATATATCAAGGGCGGAACAGATGGGGCTTTGCTCCAGGGTGTCCCAAATTAGAGGGCACCAAATTTGCACATGAGTCAACTGGATAGTGCAAGAAAAATAGATAGCAACATCTCCTAGGGCTACTCACTTTCTGGGGAGCTTTCCAAAGGAGTGGCTCAAGCTCTCCCAGCACTTCAGGCAGAAAGCTCAGTGCTGCCCATCTGACATTTCACTGTAGAACACTCCCCCAAGAAGAAAGAGAAAGTTCATGCTTTGAGGAAAGATGAAGACGTAATGTCCCCATGCCCATCTTGTGTTCTATTAGACAATGATGAGTAATGGCACAACTGTGATGTATGTACCCTGCACCCTTTGCCTGAGGAGGAGGAAGAGGTGTTCATGATGGCATTGTGGAACAGTCTTGTCTCCTGAAGAAAAAGAAGTTGCCTAAGAATGGAGTGGGTGGGAAGGGAATGCACTTGCCTCAGGCACTATAATTGCTAATTATGGCTCTGATTGTGTCCTGGGTGGAACTATGAAGACCCACCATCCATTCTAGCCATGAGGTGGCCTAGGGGGTTGATGTCCCACCACCAGTTCCAGGATGGGCACCACCCTGTTCCAATCATGAACCATCTACTCATCATGATATATTGGAACAAAGTCTGTATGCCACTCCTGGGATGCTAGTCCTGTATTTCCTCTTTACCTAGCTGATTATTTAGAGGGAGCTGGACAGGGGACAGATTGGATTTGTCTTCAGTGTGGAAGGGATTGTCACTCTCGAATTGGCCTCCTCAGCCACACTAGACGCTGTTCCAAGTCCTCCACACAGAGCACGCTACCATAGTCTTTCGAGACTGAAGGATGCCTAACTATTTAGAGGGGTATCTTCCTGTGTTATTTGACTGCCTTCTGACTTTCTTCTAATATTGACTCTATTTTTGGATTCCGTACTGCACTAAGACCTTGCTTCTAGTACTGAGTTTCTTGCAAGCATCTAGTTGCTTTGATGTGCTTCCATGCATTCGTACCTGATTTACACCTAAGCACTAGGACTCTAGTTAATCCACAACACAGATCAAGTTTACTTAGGCTGAATGAATGCACATATGACCAGTGTTGGCACAATCTCTCCCCCCGCCTGAAGTAAATAAAGAGAATCACCACCATTTACTTCTTTGCCACCCCATTGTTACCAATGCCCCCCATCATTTCCATGCAGCAACACTTACAGGGGAAGAGTGGAAGGAAGAAGAGGACTGCAGAGGCAATTTTTTTTCTCTTGAACTCTGTCTTCATACTGTGACCACTTCTCAGCCAGTTGTTGGGATAATACCAGGCTTCAGAGATTCTTGGGGCCAACCATTGTGGCACATCACATGTGTCACCCCCCCACAGTGCTTTGGGCCTGAAGCCCCCCCCCCCCCAGCCAGCTGTGATTCCAATAGCCAGCTGAGAAGCAGGAGTGCTATGATGTTCAGCAGGCAGCCATCTAAGAAAAAAGGGGGCTGGTGCAATGGTAGTGCCCAATCTGCAAGCACTGAGTACATGGTGGTGACAGTACGACCCAGCCTCTGGGATTCCACCTCTTCAAGTGAGTTCTCCCTCCAGGCAACAGCTTGCCTAGCCCTACATGACACTGTACTAATTATGAATGTATGTTCATTTTATGTTACATTGTGAAGTATAGCCCCACTGAACAGACCAGGGTAGAGTTCTGTGTAAAGAAATAGTAATTGTTTTTATAAACAACTCCTTGAGTCATCAATTTACTTAAAATAAAAACAATCCTTATATTTACTGTTTAAGCCTGAATAAGAATTAACAATTGTCTAATGGGGCTCTGTTTAGGGGTTCCAGACTGCTTTGGATAAGGTGAAATGAGGCAGCAGGGCTGTGCAGATTCGCCTCTCCAGGCTGTGCATACTATGTTCTACCTGTGCAGGAGAGGAGACCTTTGTGAGTAGGGTTGTATGTGCAGCTTTTTCCATATGAGCTGGAACGGTCCGCTTTCAGGGTTCCAACTGGGCTGTAAGCCAGCATGGATAATGTTCTTCATTTGACGACACCTTTCTACAACTGTTTCTGCTCACAGTGTGGGTGCCAAGGGTGATGCGTTACATAATTCATTTGGCTAAACAGAGGGATGATTTATGTCCACATTTCATAATAAGTCAATTAAACTCCCAAGTAAAGCCATGTTCTTCTAGGCAAAAGAATGGTCTTCAGTGGGTGAAAGGATACTGGGCTATCACCAAGAAATCACTGTATGAACGCATATAGACTAGTACCTATGAATAACTGAAAGTTCAGATCAGCCACCTCTGTATTGTCTGAATGTACCATATGTTAATATGTGACTTTGTACCTGTGCCTCCAGACTGTACATGTGTTGGAACTCTGCTCGGCAAGACCCCCAGAAGCAAGAGCACAGTCCCAGCTATTATTTCTCTATGGAACTTTAAGTTCTGCCTGCCATAAATAATAACATTTATTTATTTGTTGCATTTCTCCTGTCATTGTTTATATGACTAATTATTTCCAGAGCAAAGGGAAATGTCAAATGGCTCTGATGCTGCTAGAGGGTGTTTATTTAAGTTGTTTCCACAGTAGGATTGTTCAGTGATTCTGAGGCATTGCTTTTGCATGATCTGCTGGAAGTGAACTTTTGATTATTATTCTATGTGGCACACAGTGCAGTGCTATGTTCTCTATTGAAATTCTACAATTTGCCATTGCAGCAAAGGCAAAACTGAGTTCATTGCAGACATAGGTTTGTAGCCTTAGGGAACATGTATCCTCTACAATTGACCCATTTCCCCCCTATAGAAATACAAGCCTCAGCAGACATGCAAATGAAGGCTGTGCTTACCTTGCAATGACCAATCAGATCACAAGGCAGAAACAAAGTAGTGAAAAGCAGCAGCCATAGGTGAAGAAGATTATATAATATAACAAGAGATATTTCTAAAAGCACACTAAACGTATTAGTTAGTATCCTCTTGCTTGACTCATCTAGATAGTAGACTCAGTGGCCAAAATCCTGTTGCTTAGCATAACAAGTTGCACTAGACCAGGGGTGTTCAACCTTTCACCTTCCCTGGGCCACATTAGAAGATGAATATTTGGTTTGGGCCGCATGGGGGGGCAGCCCTAGCCGTCCTCCGCAGCCCCGCTCCAAGCGCGCTTACCGGCAGCTGCGATCTCAGACAGCAGAGGCTGCCAGCTTCGACTCCGGTAGCTTTATGGGGCCGGAAGGGGGTCCACCTATTGACAGGGATGGCGCAATGCAGTCACGCAGCCCCCCTGTCCCCTCCCCTCCCACTCCTTCCTTCCTTCCCTCTCTCCCCCTCTACTGTTGTGACATGCCCCGGCCACATTCCGGCTGCAAGCACCAGCAGTGTAACTTAAAACTTTGGAATTTCTTTTAAAATAAAAAATTGCACTGGGCCGCATTACGAGCTGACCTGGGCCGCATGCGGCCCTTGGGACGCAGGTTGGACAAGCCTGCACTAGACTAAACCCATTGCTTCATGTGAAGATTTGGTGAGTCAATTCTTCCATGAATTTTGTTGATTCATATGATCCTATTCTAGTTGTGACTTAATACAATAAAGTAAGTCATAAGTAGAGTAGGCCCACTTGAATGGAACTCAATAAGGAGTTGGCTTACCCAATCCCCATTGATTCAGTGGGATAAATCTAACACAATTGATTACCCTAAGCAACAAAATTTTGGCAATTGAAGAGTTGTAAACATTTATGTAAACTCCATTGAGACAATGGGTCTACTCTAGTTGAAACTAACAGTTGTATACTAACCATTGTCTAGTCTCACCTATATAGTGAGAGCGTATGTTTGGTGAACAGCCATGATGCAAACAGCAGTGATATCTGAGGTGATAGACAAGTCAGCGGCTGCCTCCCCCATACCCCATTCCTGTCACTACCCACCTAATGGCTCATTCTGACGACCCATTTCAGAATGAGACATATAATGAATGTGATATCTCTGTCCAGACCATACACATAGCTCTGAGGTGATTCCTTCCTAAAAGGTAAACATTCTGGGCTTCAAAAGTGGCTTGTATTAATTTCCTTACCATATTTCAGTGAACATCTAAACTTACCTCTTTTTTCTTATTGTCTTTGCATCCCCTTAATTAATCAAGTAAAAATACACATGGGCATTTACAACTTTCCCATCTGTTAAATCACTATGTTCTACCGATGTATTCACCGTTTTTAAAAAAAAAAAAATACATGGCCTTTGAATTCATTGGATGGAAGAAAACCTCTGCTTCCCCAGGTCCTTTTCTTGGCAATTTTTTAAAAAAGAAAAGGCTGAGGACAGAGTTGATAAATGGCTTTCTCCTTAAAAGTCATTAGTGCAAGATGTAGATTCTCCCAGAGCTGACTGGGTTGGCTTGGTGGCTTTTGTTTATGAGGAAACTCTGCCTGTAGCCTGCTGCATGGACTTTTTGTACACAGAAGTGAAGGAAACACTGTGATGCCCAAAAAAGTGATAGGATGCTTCAGGGACAGCCAGAGAGGCATTGGCTATATAAAAGGAATGGATGAGTCATTCTGTGAGTTCAGATGTGTTCATTTGCCAGTCACTATTTTGTATTGATATTCATTTTTTTAAAACTGCCTGAAAATTCATATTTAAATACATTTTGTCAGAAACCCAGAATGAGGAGTAGCAGCAGTGATTTTTAAAGATTCCCTATCAATCCTGAATCCTCCCCCCCCCCCACCTCAAAGCTTCTGTGGGATGAAAAGGTCCCTTTTTATACTTGTGGGGGTTGGAAACTTTTAATTAGCAATAAAAAGTTGCTAATGACATAATCAGCCTTGCATGCATGGAGCTGCACCAACAGGATTTCAGCCGTTATATATATTTGTTGTTTGTGTGTGTTGTGGGGGGAAACCCTTGTTACAACAAGACACACTAACCACCCATCTACAGAAAAAGACAAAAGTCTATCTCACAGCCATAAATACTGCACTCCCAAGCCAACTACACCAGAGCACAGAGTGTTGTCCTCTGAAGATCCCGGCCACAGAGACTGGTGAAACGTTAGGAAGAACAACCTTCAGAACACGGCCAAAGAGCCCAAAAAACCCACAACAACCATTAGATCCCAGCCATGAAAGCCTTCGCGAATACATTATATATATGTTTGTACAACACATTTCTATATGCACGGTTGTCTTAAAATACACATTTCCACATCCCTTTAATCCTAAAATACAGATTTTGTGTGGAGGGAGATGAGTTTAGAGAGGATTTTATTTTGGTTGAAAGCTGCTTTGCAAATTCTGAGAAGAACAAAATGCAGAAGCTACATTTTGATCCTCACATTTTTCCAGGAGGTATGGAGCAGATAGGTTCCCTTTGAAATGCAGACCAAATGAAATCCATGGGCCTCCCTGCCTCAGAGAAGACACACTTTTCCAGCTCTTGCTGTGCAACAACTTTATTTGATCAAAATGATTAAAGAACTGTAGAGAAAGCAGCTGAGAAAGGCTTTGTTCAGAAAAACGCCTGCATTCCGAAGCTGACAATGTTGACATCATCTTGAAGCCTCCTGTTCCATGTAAGAAATAAATGACAACCCATGGGTGCCCAGGTGGCTTTACTGGGGTACAGACAACTTTGTGATAACAGTCTGGTCAAGGGGTAAGTTTAAGCAGGGGAGATGCTGCAGAAAACATTCTGATCATCATAAGGAGTTCACTAAACATACTGCAAGAGCAAGCAAGTCCCTTTTTACCAAGCAGTACCATTCACACTGATATCTGACCACCATAGAGCAAGACAATGCTGTCCAGACCATATAAGTATATGGTTTTAGAAGTGGGAAGTTGGAATATCCATGCTGTAAGTGATGAACTTTGCCACTTGCAATAGTTGCATTTCAAAGGGACTGCCTGGAAAACTTGGATCTGGACAATGAGCCTTGTCCAAGTGCCTCTGCTAGTCAGAACTGATGAGTCAGCCTGTTGTCTCCCATGATGCAGCCAAATCTAAATTCATTTCCAAAGACAAACCTTTGCAGGAAATGTTATCCATTATTCTCTCAGCTGTGCTAATTAGGGTCCTTTTCTGACTATGTGCTGATGGCAGAGTGTTAATTAGAGATTCACTACAATCTGTTGTAAGTCAATTCAGGGGAAGGATACTAGTGTGAAAGCTGTGGAGGTGGTTCCACAATTCAGCACAACTGCTGCTGCCACCATCACAAGCACACCAAGTGACTTGTTTTATAGGATAGTTAAGTGAGTTAGGTTTCTGGCTGCAGAGCCAGAGGTTGGCAATTCAGTCCCTCATTGTACATCCTAGAAGAGGCAGACGGTGTGGCCTTGGGCAAGCTGAACAGTTCTATGATGCTCCCAGAAGAAGGGAATGGTAAACCACTTCTGAGTACCTAGAAAACCCTGAAAAGGATCACCATAAATCAGAACAAACTTGACAGCACACAATGGTTATTATTATAGCGCATATTATCTTTGGCAGACATAAAAAAGACAAGGTGTACAGAAAGCAGAGACAAATAAATTTAATCAAATTTAGGATCATAATAGTCAATATTCGACCATCTCAGGGCAGTCTCTAAGGCAAGCTTGAATAGGAAGCATGCTCCAAATTATGGACATGCATTCAATATTTCCCCATTGTATGACAGGACTATTTTACCCCACTACATAGCTAACACAGAAGTTCCAATCCAATTGCTGTATTGGACCCATTGTTATACACATTGTTGCAGCATAAAGGAGGCTAAACACGTATCAAATACATCTCATGATCTAGACCAGTGGTTCTTAACGTGGGTGATAATGCCCCCCAGGGGGCGATTTCATTTTTCAGGGGGGCGGTAGAACGAAAAGGGGCGGCGTGGGGGCGCTGGAGCAGAAGGGGGGCGGTAGGGGGGCGCTGGAGCAAACCAAACCTGTGAAGATGGCTGCAGCCTTTTTACAATGTGCATGAATATATATTTTCCTCCAATCTTAATTTAGTTTCGGAGTTTTCGTCTTGAAATTTTTAGTTCCTGCATTGCAGTTTGCTTTTATGCCCTTTTTATATTTCTTTTTGCATCTTAAAATTCGCTTGAAACTAAATCATTAAATGTTACTTTTGGGGGGCATTTCATTTTCTTGGAATTGAATTTTGTTTTCAGGGGTCATTGCATTTAAGTGTCTTAAATAAATAAACAAACAAACAAACAAATAAATAAATATCACCGTGGGGAGGGGGGCGATGATAACTTCCTCAATGGCTCAAGGGGGCGTTTCTTTCAAAAAGGTTAAGAACCACTGATCTAGACAGAACCAGTGTGTTGAAATTGCAGGGAGCTGGATTTGAACCACCACCACCTCCACCACCTATCAGAAACTTCATAATGGTATGAGAAATTTTACAGGGGGACTTCTAGTGGCAGGTTCCCATTCACTGGATCTTTTTAAGCAAGGCATAGATAGTCATCTGTCGGAGGTACTGTAGCTGCATTCTGCTTTGCAGGACTCCCCTTGAGCTGCGCATTGGACTAGACTACTTCTAAAGATCTTTCTAATGGATCAGTTCTATTATTTCACTTGACTGCATAACTCAAATCTTTGTTCAGCATGGTACATTGAAAAGTATGGTCCCTCATTCTCAGCTTCTTCAGGGTTTCCTAAATAAACTAGGATATGAAGTAGCAAGGGAAAGCTCCATCTTCCAATGATGTTGCCATGAAGCCCTTAATGATTGAAATGTCTTCCCTTCATTTGCCTCATCTTTTTTCCTCCCAAAACTTATTCTATAAATGACTTTAAAAACATCCTCAAGGTAGTGTGTTTGCGAGTGAATAGTCTATTGCAGGAATAATCGATCTAGTTGTTTAAAAAACGTGCGACCAAATAATTCCACTGGAGGCACCTTTTTGGTCTCCATTGTGCTTGAGACTGTTGGTGCCTGCTTTCATCTACCAGCTCCCGGAAGCTTCCTATGCACAGCACAGTGAAGCAAGGTGGAGTTATCCTGTACAGCTCTCCTTTCCCTTTCATCTTAAGAGATCAGCCTTCCTCTAACACAAGGAATCCCTTCCCTTCTTCTGCTAACCTCTCCTTATTTTATTTATCTCTGGGATTGTAGAAATGCCCCTTAAGTTCCCCCCACAACACACACAAACGTTTTTGTTTGTAATACAGGAATCTGCTTTCTGCCAGGCTATTTTAAGGGTAGTTGATGAAAAACGTCAACTCTGAACTCTGTCATGGCTATATTTAGCTGGAACGTCTCTCTCTGGGATTCAGACTCTATTTGGAAACCTTGTAGTCTGGTGTGCAGCCAAATCATTTCTTTTTACACAGACAACCCTCAGCATATGGCAAAGGATTTTATCCCTCCCTGTGTTTTATGAGTAACTGCATTAACCTGGCTGGCTGAACAACAGGACTTTGCAGGGTGCATCTGATGGGGTATGCAAATGCTGTGAACAATACAGGGTTCCCAATGCCCTCTTGTTAGAATTCCACTGTTAATCTGTGTTTCTTCATAAGCTACCTAGTTGCAGGAATTAGTTTAGGCCTCCCACCTTAGGATGAAAAGATTTCACTGGTTTGGTACTGAGATTGCTTAGCTCAAATTACAAGGGCGGATATATGAATCAGTAGCTCCTCTCATGACCAGGCCTTGGATAAATGGTGCCCTGGTCAGGGGGAGCCTTCATCCCCACATGGTCAGATTTTCAGGGCCACCTAGAGAGTTCATGGGGTCTAAGGAAAGTAGGAGATTGGTGGGGCATGGCTGCTCCGTACAAGGATCCAAGCATGTGAGGTCAAAGCTGTGCTCTATTGAATTTTGATGAATGTAGGTGGCATCAAATTATAAACTGAAAAGGAAGCAAACTTTAAAGATAAATGTAGTAAGATCATTTTTGTAGTTAGTATCCTAATAACCTGTGGAACATTAGGGGAAAAGCTACACATGCTTCCTTTTTGCCACCCTTATTCATTGCAGACTGCCTAACTAAGCTTGGCATGGCACGCACACTCTCAGCTCGACATGAGGAAAACCATGTACTTCTATTACTTGTGTGTTTTTTCCATAGAAAGTGAGACAGAATCGCTACTTATGCCCTTCTCATATATTTTTAAAATCACTACACTAATGATGATATATAGCAAATATATACTCCGTAAGTTCAAGCATAAATCCTGTTCAGATCATAGTTAATCCACTAGCTTCAAGTTTTAATAAATATTCAAAAATATTATTCCTATTACTCACATTTAGTTTAAAAATCCATTTCTAGTTTGGAATGTCAGTGGCAAAGGTTGGCCCAAGGCTACTGTACAACTCATATATTAAAATATGTGTTAATAAAACAATATGTATTCACATGGGAGATTTAATGAGTTGGATGTTCATATTTAACTTTAAAGGGCTTTGACTGAAAGAACTTCTGATAGGTTGCAACCTCAAGCTAATCCTTCTCTGTCCATCTCTCTCAATGTGTGGCTTTCCAAATGCTTTGCTCTACAACTTCCATCATCCCCATCAGGGCTAGAGGTAGTTGGAGTCCAAAATATAGAGATGATACTAAGCTGCCTTAGCCTGTCCAGTTTGGGGACCTATGAGTCTTTCTGTCTAAGATCTCCCCCTCCCCAGCTCCCTAAGGGAGAAGGCAGGGTGAGAGGGTAGTTTGGATTTACCTGCCCAAAGTCCAGATACAGTGGAGCCTTGACTTACAGACGGTTCGACTTACAGACTTTTCGAGTTACAGACTTCTCTGGCCGCAAAATTTAGATTCGACTTGCAGCCGGAGAATCGACTTGTAGACCAGAAAAAAACCAAAATGAAACAAAAATAGAATAAAAACTGCTGGTTCTGGGATTAATCAGTTTTCAATGCATTGTAGGTCAATGGAGACTCAACCTACAGACTTTTCGACTTGCAGCCACCATTCCAATACGGATTAATTCCGTAAGTAGAGGATCCACTGTACACAGAACTTTTAAAAATATATAAAGCTTACAAATGAAAGGAGTAGCTTTGCAACCATGCAGCCTTGTACATGGGGAAGCTCTTCATGAAAATTCCCTCCTAAAACAATGTAGCATAAGTCTGATTATTAAAAATAGCTTATTTGGGGGAGGTAGAAACAGGAATAATAATGAAAGGCAACAGTTATACACCAGCTTTTCATGTAAAAAACAATAATGTTCATCAAGCTTAGCCAGTTATGAAATACTAATGTGAGGTTTTAATGTTGGGTTTTAGAGCATATACAGAGTTTCTGGCAGAAAGAATATTTGAAAGACAAAGAGAACATCATTGGCCTCCTCATTATTCGGAAGATTCAGAATGCAAGTCATACATTGAGGAAAATCTAAGACCAGTAGAAGCTGGCCTCTTAGCCTGTTCTGTCTTGTTTGTCCAGTGAGGTGATAAGATCTGTTTCTCATGTGAGTAGCTGAACAACTAGATCAGAAAATTATTCATCACCTAAACCTACCTTCTTCAGGACTCCAAATTTGCATCAAGTTCCAAATGCACAAGTTATTATGCAAAAATAAATACTGTATAAAAAAATAAAATTAGTGTCTGGTTGTATATTTAGAGACAAAATTTAGGATGTATGCTTTGTGGGGGCTTCCTGGTACAGTACCAACTCATCAATTACTCTAAGGGGCACTGTGGAGCTATATCAAAAGCTAGGGGTTTGTCCAACACCTGGTGCACACAGTATCAATATATAGCTTCCACAAAGTAGGTATATGGGTGGAATACAGGCTAGAAAGTGTGGACGCATCAAGATTTAGGCTAGAACACCAGGTCCATACAGGAATTTTATGTATAAGAACTTCATCACACATGGCTGTGCCCATAGATTCTATATGTGATTCAGCAATTGTTCTGTTGGAAGAAGATTGTGTTTGTGTATAGTCTGAAATTTTATAAAAGGTCAAGAAGTGAGATGCTTGGCTTAATTCCATTCAGAGAGATGACAAACTTATGCTACTTAAGCTGTCATGAACAGAAACAGCAACCCCAATAAAAACTGGCTGCAGGGATCAGATTATTAGGGCATGATCATGTTTTGCACCTGTGTCTCAGCCATGAGTTGAACTTGATACATGAGCCAGACAAGTCTCTGATGCCTTGTGTCAATTACAACCCAGTTATGCCTATGAATTTTAACAGTCTGGCAAAGGGGTTCAGCCATAAGGCCGGAGGAAATTCTGCCAGATCTGTTCATCCCCAGTAGATGGATTTGATTAAAAGAAGTCAAGCTGCTAACTCCACCTGTAGCCTGTATTTTCATTCTTCCATCTATACAATACGGGATCAGCAAGCAGAAGTTGTAAAAGTCACTTGGGAAGAAAGTGAATCTCAAATACCTTCTTCTTTTCGAAATCACTATATACTGTACTAGTAGAATGACTGAAGTCTCCATTTTCTTGCTAAGACTGAAATCTCATCCAGTGAGTCAGGCAAATTAATGAACAATCAGATTGATATGACCACTGCATACCTCAAGACAGTTCAGTTTGTGCTATTAGTAGCTCATTTAGCTTAACAAATCAGCTAGCTTCATGCAGCATTAAAAGTGGACAGGTTTTCTGGTGGAATAAGAACGGCTTTCACTAAAGAAAATAAGACAAGCTGTCTTCTAAATCATTTGGTTGCCTTTTCTCTCTCATCAATCTGCCAAGATTCCAAATAAGGGTTGCGGAGAACAAGAACAAATGTGATATACTTCTTTTCATCTTGTGTCTTCACTGCTGCACTTAAATTTGTAGATACTACCAGATGACCTGATGTGGAAAAGCAACCAAGCATGTTTTCCACCTGGAAATACATGATGAACGGCTTCCCAAAATCTGTGGCTGTTTCACAAAGCATTGGAAAACATCGGCACCACCAAAATATCAGAATAGTGGGGGAAGGGAGGGGAGAGAGTGAGCAAGCAAGAGAGAGAGATCCATCCATCTTGTTGGAAAAGTGCTCCAGGTAGCAGAGGAATGGTACCAAAAGCTCCCTGTATCTTATGTCAGTCTTCATCCATTGCTCTCCTAGTACTAATCTTTGTGTTATCCCTATAACTGCACACCTTTCTCTTGGCCATTTGAGATTAATGCCCTAACATACAGACACTTCCCAATGTGATGCTGCTTAGGTATGAACGCATCTGGGAAGTGGCACCTATATAGGAAAGCTTGAATATATTTAATGGGGAGTACATGCAGTGCTGAAAAGTAAGACGTTATAAGATGTTATATGGATTGTATCTCTTTCTTACATGAATTATTAGTAGAAGTAGATCATGCAAAAAAAAAAATCCCAACCTAGATATATCTTTAAAAGTACCGTATATCTGGATGGTTTGGAAGGGTTACTGAAACTAACCCCCTCTCTGATTAGCTACATCACTCAGATACTATTTTTTTTCATTCAAAAATAGCCTGAGGGTGAAAAGGGTTTGCGTCTAGTTCATTTAAACCAGGTTGCTCATACCTTAAAGGTTCACATGCTTGGAAAATAGTGCATTATAAAGAACAGAAAAGAGTTCAATCAGGTTATGTTTGTCAGAGATTCCATCTTGATTTATGCCACAGGAAGCTGACCTTGAAAATCCCTTATATAACCAAATTAACAATTTTATAAGCTAACAGGCTGTTCAGCAGAAAATATTTGTTAGGCAGCACAGCATGGGAAAGAAATGTGTGGTCTCATTAACCTCTATTTTACTAAGCCTTGGAGAGAGAGAAAAATCCATTCTGCAGTTTGCCCAATTTTCAAAATGTGATTTAAGCAGAAAAGGCAAACTGACCTCCCATAATAACTACATGGTAGAGGAAAAGTGGGGCTATAATGCAAAGTCTCACAAAATGTTATCAAACTTTATGGAAAGCTTATCAACATAACTCTCATCCAAAATGTACTCTGATTACAGACCCCAAAGAAGAAGAAGTTGCACATTTTTATGCTCGCATCGACAAGGCAAATATCACACACAAAACAGGATCTGCTGGTAAACATGTGTGATTGGAGTTCAAAAGTAGGTGATAAAACAGAACCAAACATTGTTGGCAAATTTGGCCTAGGAGTTGCAAATGAAGTAGGAGAGCGATCAATAGAACCGTGAAACCAATAATTTGTTTATTGCAAACACATGCTTCAGGCAACCAAACAGACTATTATACATATCAACATCACCAGTTGGCCAATACAGAAATAGAAGATATTGTATAATTGGAAGCAGAAAATTGAGATGTTCTGTTATCCTTGCAAACACAACCAGGTTTTGATGCAGACCATGAACTATTAATACCAAATATTGAAGCAAAGCAGAATAAGAACACTACAACAATAATAATGACAAAATACAACTTAAATAATATCCTGGAATCATTTAAAGACTGTATAAACAATAAATTTAGATTACTAAACTCACCTGACCATGAACCAGAAGAACTGAACTGAAACCAGAGATATTGTTGGGGATAAATGCAAAAAGGCTATTCTGGGTGTCAAAAGACTCAGGAAATTCATAACATTGTTAGTGAAAGACAAGAAGCAAAATAAAAAGTGGCAGAAATGCAGTCAGAATTGTAAATCCAAATTTTCAGCATCTTCTACAAAGGAACAAAGAGAATTATTACAATGATTTTTGCAAAGATATGGAGAAGGATAACAAAAAAGAAAAACTGAACCTAGATTAGAGTTCAGAAACATCTACAGGAGATTGTATTATCTGATCAAGATAAAATGAAGAGAAGATGGAAACAATATACTGTAGCCTTATACAGAAGAGATGCATGTATGACATGTAGAGATGGGGACAAATATAAAAATGGATCGCTTTTTCCAACAAATATAGCCAATTTGCTAAATATTCATCAATCCTGACCCGACCAGATAGGCGGGATATAAATGAAATAAATAAATAAATCTGTATTTGTGGGTTCTAGAGAATACAAAGGGATGAATATTTACCCATTTTTATTCATTCTTTGTATTTTAAAAAACAAACAAACACACAATTCTGCCTACTGGCCACTGATCATCACCAGAAAGGCAGCCACCACCCCACACAGCCACCCAATATCACAGCCTACTCCCACCCCTTCCTTTCCCTACCTTAGGCCCCATGCCACACCATGCCACACCACCCCCACTGACACCCTCTTACCTTAATCGCCGCTGCCAAGGTCTTCTGGCCTCGGAGCCACGCATGTAAAAATGTAGACTGGCTGCCCTTTGCAAAGATGGTGGCTGCAGCTGCCCTTAAATGAAGCCACAGCCGCCATCTTTGCAAAGGGCAACCAGTTTCCCTTTTTACACCCTGTGGCTGTGAAGGCCTGACGGAGACATCAGCAGCAGCTATTAAGGTAAGGGGGTGTCAGTGGTAGCAGAGTGGCGACTAAGGTAGAGAAAGGAAAGGGGTGTGGGGGTAGGCTGTTGGGGTGGCTAGCTGTGGATGGTGGTGGCTGCCTATCGGCTTCTGATCAGATGATCAGTGGCTGGTAGGCAGAATGGGCTTCTGTGCTGTGTGGTAAATTCTCCTGGGGGGACCCAATTTGTGGGTGAATAACTTGGTTGTCTGACATCCAATCAAATTTGGCAGGTGTGTTGGGGAAAGACATAGAAGCTCCATTGTGATTCTGGAGTCTCTAGGTACTTTGGGAGAGCTTTTCAGGGTGGGGTCCTCTTTATGACTATATAACTCGGGGGGTCCATGATCCAATATTCACCAAACTTTCAGGAGTTGTAGAAAAGCATCTGAGGAAGCTCCCCTGCAAATTGTTCTGTGGGTGCTTGGGGGCCAATGTTATAGCCATTTATAGTGCAGATGAATTGACGGATCGATTCATCGATTCATCAAAGAGTAATTGTATATTCATATTCGTTGATTCGTGAACCTTGACAAATAACAGATCAAAACAAATCACCATTTTTTTATTTGTCCCCATCTCTAGTGACAGGTTCTTACAAAGAAGACTCATTAGATGAAGAACCTGCAGTTTTAGAAAGTAAAGTGAAAGCTGTGGATCATGCTGAAAGAAATGGGGCTGCCACAACATAAGATTGTGCTGATATATAAATTATCCTCTAACCAGGAGGCTATTAAAACAGAATATGGAGAAATAGGTATTGCAAAGGTGTCAGAAAAAGATGTATTTTATCTTCTTGTCTGTTCAGTCTGTACGGAGATTGTATTATCTGACAGCTGGATTATGGTCAGATGGAGGATGAGTGAAATTTGGTGGATTAAACATCGATAGTTGAAAATAGGCAGAGGACACCATATTACTGGCAGCAATGACTTGAAATGAATCCTGATGAAGATGAAAGAAGAAAATGCAAAAGCAGGATTAGAGCTGAACCTTAAAAAGACCAAAATAATGATCACAGAAGAATTGCATAATCGTAATGCTAACAATTAAAAAAAAAATCAAAATTGTTAGAAATTTTCTATATTTTGATTTAATGAATCAAAATGGAGATTGCAGCTAAGAAATCAAAAGAAGTCTGAGACTCAGAAGGACAGGTATGAAAGAATCAGAAAAGATCAACTAGTGTAAGGAGGTATCAGTGGTGACAAAAACAAGAACATCTATGTAGTAGAATTCACAGTTGTGGTATGCGGATGTGAAAGCTGGACAGAGAAGAATCCTGCTAGCAAAAATTCATTTAAAAGGTGGTGCTGGATTAGAGCTACACAAATACTGGTGGCCACTAGAAAGATAGGTACGTAATAGGTTCTGGATCAAATCAAGGCAAAATTCGGACTAGAAACTAAAATGACTAAATTAAGGAACTTTGTCCTTATCATGAGAGAGCAAGACTCAAAGGTGGAGGACAGTAGAAAAATAGGAAAACATAACATGAGGTATTTATAAGACAAAAGTAGAGTTGTTAATAGTATGATCTGTGGAGGTAATTGGCCAGAATCCTATTGCTAATTTACTTTTGCATAAAGAAAAGGGTATTGCGCCTTGGAGACAAATTGCCACTGGGTAACAAGTTAATGGTTGCTTTCCAGGGAATCATGACATCATGTGTGTGCAGAGGAATACAACTAGCACTTTATTAACATATAGTAATTTGTTACCAAGACTTATACAATTTCCCTTACAAAAGCATAAATCAACAATAATTAGTGTTTCCCTATGTCAGAAGTGAATTGACAGCATGTAACAAAAACAAACTAAATATTGTATTATAACACTTGAAATGTGACCAGTATGGAGGTCAGCATGGTTGTGAAATAAGCCTTAGTTCTTGGGTAACGTTTACTATTCTCCCTACTCTGCTTTTTGCCTGAAGAATCAGGTCAACTATGATTCCTTGAGGATCTATTGTCAGTCCTTGATCTTCTTCTCTAATACTGCTGATTATTTTCAACTTGTTTCTGACCATTTACCTTTTCTTTTCTGAAATATAATAATGCTTTATTTATTCTTCTCCTTCTTTATTGAATCTCACTTCATTTTGTTTCAGAATCATTCTTCCGTGTACAAAAATCATTTGGGATGGCATTTCATATTCCACCTTGTTCATAATCTGACCATCTGTCAATTATTTTGCTTCCTCCAGTCAAGTGGGAGAAGAAATAAAGAACACTGCAGTCAGAAGAAATCTTCAAAACTGAACCGATCTCTGAATACTGGCTGGCTGTGATCACCATGCCATGCAGCATCCAGAGGCATCGTATTGTCCATACTCTGCTGGAAGCAGAGTATGGAGACTGAGGAACCCAGACTGAGCTTCTTGTGTCAGACATCACCTTCTTTTGTTCTCTCATAACCTCTTTTTCAAAACCCATTAACCTGCCAGTCACTTCATTTATTTATGACATAAATGTATATCCCACATACAACTCAAAGTGATATATGCAAGATTTTTTGCAGTCTGACTTCCAGGCATTTCACAGACCCAAACTAGCTTAGCTTCAGTTAAGCAGCTATATCATAAGGAAATGTTAGACCTTCTCTTTGATCAGCCTTCTGAGCCACTCTCTCCTCCATCGTTATTACATGATTTCTGCTTAGTGCTTTGTGCTCATTTTCTAAAACAAGAGCTTCTGAGCTTCACAGAGATTGCTGGATAGCTCAGTGAGTTGGAGTACCTGGCTGCAGAGCAAAGCCAGGAATTTGGATGTGCTTCCCAGAAGAGTCAGGAAGCATATGTAGGCTTGGGTAAACTACACAGTCCCACAGTGCCACTAGAAGAAAGATGTACCTAGGAAACCCTGATGAGAGTTGCCATGTGTCCAAATGGATGACACATAATTATCATAAACCACACAGGGTTGTGACTAGGTCTATAACCAAGGGCCCCAAAATTTAGAGAGTGTGAAGTTTGCTACTGGATAGATGATGCTCACTTGCCTGTTGGAAAGTTGTGAACCCATCTTCCCCAAATTGCTATGTTCTAGCTCCTCCTTCAGAGGAAGACAGAAACACAAAATAGGCTGGCTTTATGCAGAACCAATATGACCATTATGTGTTCATATACACTCATATCCAGGCGTTTTTCCTCATTCCGCCATCTCTTTCTGCATATACAAATCCTGTGTGACATAAGCTTAACCAACAAGGAAGCAAAATCACAGTCATCAAAAGTGCTATGAGCCATACATATAAAACTGGATGCTCTCTCTCCAATATCACAATTAAATGGATGCTGGCTGTAGTTTCTTTCCTTCATTCCTTTTTTAAATAACAAAACCTCTGCAAGTTTAGAGATATTCTGTTTTATTAATTTTCCAGAACTGATTCCTGAAAATAGAAATACATAGGAGAAAATTGTCCCATAAAATGATCCCTCCAACACAACTATATATGGCAAAAAGTCCCTTAGGAATTTTGTATAGCGCAGGAATTTTGTGTAGTGCAGAGACTCACTGTGAACCTCTGTTAAAATTGTTTTACCTCAGCCTTTGTTCCAAGTTTCTGTACATTAGAGTCATAACATGCTTGTTTCTAAAATATTTACTGCAACAGACTTATCTGGTTTCAGACAAATCACCTTTTCATTAGGAGGTGAGTAATAAAAAAGACATGAAATTTAATGTATCGAATTCTATGTTTAGAGTCATTAGAAAAGAATACCTTGGAATATCTTTATACAAATCTTTGGTGTAAACATATCTGAAATATTATGACATTTTGGTCACCACACCTCAAAAATAATATTGTAAAGCTGGAAAAGAAGTACAATGGCAATGAAATTGAACAGAAGACTAAAACAACTGCCATACATAAGAAATTTACAATATTTGAAGTTACACAGTTTTGAAGAAAGCTGACTAAGGGTGATATGACAGAAGGGTATAAAATTATGCATTGTGTGGAAAAAGTAAATACAGATATGTTTTTCTTCCTCTTTCTCACAATTAGAACATTACTGAACCAATTAAGCTATACAGTGGGAGATTCAGGACCCAAAATATAATGACATGGTTTCCAATTTGTTGATGCTTCTTTGTGGCTGTTGTTGTTGCTATATGCCATCAAATTGCCTTTGACTTATAGCAACCCTATGGATCAGTGATCTCCAGAATGGCTTCTTTAATGTTAAGGAATTTAAAATGTAGAGAATGGCTCTGGACACTTGATGAATGATCACCTGGAGACCTGAGATTGTGCTTGCCTGGTAAGGCTGCAAGCTGTTTGCAGAACAAAGCTGGGGTGTTTTGTGGTTTTTTGTTTGTTTGTTTGTTTTTTGCCTCTTCTTCATTCCTCATGCCCTCTTTATGAATCCTTAAATATTAGATGAAGAAGGAAGTGGCCCTTCCAGCAATACATGGTTAAACAATAGAATTCATTACTGCATAATGTAATCCAAAAGAGTGAGCTTTCGGAAAAATTAGGCAAATTCATGGAAAGCCTGACTATCTAGTTACTAATCATAAGAGCTAACTCAAGGATCAGGGTCAGCACAGTTCTCAGTACCACATGATGAGGACTAGGGAGCAACACTAAAAAGGTAAAGGTTCCCCTTGACTTCTCATGTCTTGCTTGTGGGCTTCCTGAAGAGGTTGTTGGCTGCTAGGAAAGAAGATGCTGGACTTGCTTGTCATTTGGATATGACTGAGCAGGGCTTTTCACATGCTGTATTTGTGTATTTAGCTGGGACTACAAGCAAGGCTGAGGTGCAGCTGTGAAAACCACCATCATAGCAGAAAAGAAGAGGGGTAGTAAAAACACCATTGTGGTGTCCTAAATTTCTGCTGCCTAGAATAATTGTTTAGATTGCTGGTCCAGTTGTATCAGCCCTGCTTTGAAAAGACCCCAAACAAGCACATTTTTCCAGGATTAGCATGTTGTCTTTATGGATGTGTGATATTTCTTATTACTGTCCCAGATGTGAATGACAGAAGTCTGAGAAGCACAAATGTTCTATCCAACCACTAGACCCCTTCTCACCTACATGCAGACTCCCCACCCTCACCACTGAGCAGAGAGCTATGTGTCATTGGTGTGCTAAATTCTTTCCCTGTTATAATTTTTGAGAAGACTTGACATGTCTACCTTTCATCTTGTAAAGACCTATTTGATTTTCCCAGGCTAACATGGAAATTAAACATGTTATTTTATAAGTGATCAATTCAGGGTCTGAGGTTCTCCCATCCGAAAACTGAGGGTAACAAAGTTTTCTTGGTTTCATTAAAGGTAATGTTTGGTGCTCCTTTGTATCATGTTCCAAATGTACTATTCATGATATAGAATCAACATTTCTTGGATTGGAAGGTATGCCTTTTGACTTGGAAGCTTTCTGGAGCAAGAGACTTTGTTCAAGTTTGCCCAGCAGTGCTGCAATTCAGTCCCCTTGTTCATTACACCTAATGGCCCAGTTCCCATCTCTTTCAGTACTGACATCTAGCAATAATAGGATCCAAAAATATAAAATGTCTGGGAGGGGGAGGCACACAGTCAAAGGCAACAAATCAAACTCCACTCTGGCATCCTGCCCCCAATGTTCAAAGGAGCTGCAGTAGGCAGGAAGAAAAGAGAAAGGCTTGCGTGCCAGTTGCTGTCTGCCAGCCAGAGGCTGTTAGGTATTTTTTGCACATACATAAGTAGCTTTTAGGCACTGAGCTCTAAGCCCAGCTGTATGGTAGGTGTAGCTGAAGTGGCCATTAAATCCACAGCAGGTGTTCTACTCAGGCAATTATTTTGGGAACATTAGTGCTTTCAGATCCTTGCCACCCTGCCTAAAAATTGTGACCAAAAAAGTCACTGAGTACCTAGTGGGCACCAGAAACTATGAATAATAAGCAGCCTAAGTTTATGAAGAATAATATATTTCTTCAGATAAACGTGCTTTTCTTTTCTTTCCCTTGCCCTCCATCCACTTTCTGACAAGACTACAAAATGAATCGCTGGAGGGGATGAAGTATCAGAAATATATATATTCACAAGGCACCCTCTCTTCTTCTCTCTCTTTCTCTTCCCGCCCCCAATATTTCATATACAATGTGAATTTAATTGACTACGATGTGTGTGTGTGTGTGTGTGTGTGTGTGTGTGTGTGTGTGTGTGTGTGTGTGTGTGTGTGTGTGTGTGTGTGTGTGTGTGTGTGTGTGTGTGTGTGTGTGTGTGTGCTGGTACTCAATGCACCTGATTTTTTTTCTTTTAGAAGTAGTTACATTTTAGCTGCTCTTCCAGGTTATACAAGTTCTAAATATACAAAATACCTATCAACCCTTTGACTGTTAACATGCATCATGCAATGTACATTATACTCATCAGTCACAAGCTTTCAAGCCATTATTCTGAAAATGGAAAAAATGTTCATGAAGTTCCAACTTCTATACCTTTTGATATGCAGCTTGATAACTCATGTTAAATGGTCAGAGGATACACACATGGGATAATAAGCTACTGAATGGTGCCTAACAATTGGGTCCCCTATGGGGAGAAGGGTGGCATATACATACATACATACATACATACATACATACATACATACATACATACATACATACATACATACATACATACATACATACATACATACATACATACATACATACATACATACATACATACAATTACAACTAGAAATGCGGGTATTCGTATACAAATATGAATACCCCACACAGGTGGCGATAACGAGGGTCCGGCCCCCTGGGGCCAGACTGTCCACTCACAATTCCAACACTGCCACTGGCTCCATGATCCCTTCTATCATTCCAGAGCTCCCGATCAGCGAGCCACTCTTCAACCAGGCAGGGAGGCTTGTCTTCCCACCTCCTGCCAGGAGTGGCGAGCAAATTGCAAGCTGCAGAATGATAGAAAGGATTGCGGAGCTGGTGGCAGTGGTGGAATTGTGAGTGGATGGTCTGGCCCCAGGGGGCCAGACCCTCATTATCTCCACCTACGTGGGGGTATTCATATTTGTATATGAATACAAATACCCCCATCTCTAAACCCTATGCTTACACTTGGTTGACCTTTGGTATTTTGGCAAAAATTCTACATTGTGATTTGAAGACCATAAAATGCTCAAAGTATTTGTAGCACATTTTCTTAGACTACAAGATGAACCATCCTGCTTAGATGAACCACCCTGGTGAATACACTAAAGCAGGTTGCTTGTGCAGTGGTGTGAACAGACTCAAAGCAATAAAGGCCATTCCACTTGGATAAAGGATTTATTAAATTCATAGAGATGCCTGAAAATATCACATCCAGAGCATCACTGATATTGTCCAGGACATCTTACAAAAATGTCTCAGCCACTACAAGCAGCCTCATCAATCTATTTGCATTCAAGTACTGTAGGTTCTGATCATGATAGTCTCATAAGGAACTGTCAGCTCTTCATCACTGAGCTCAGCTACCCTGATGCAGTAGTCCCTTAGATTTCAGAGGATGTTAAAGATAAATATTGTTAAATAAAATGACCACGTCTGATCATCGTATGATACCAAACCATTTCTGAAATAAAAACAGAAACAGCTTATTAGGAAACATTGTATTGGTGTGCTGGCTACTTATCAGTCTCTAGCAGAACTTGGAAACACTACTTTCCAGACTACAACTTCCAGCTGGCTGGAAGATTCTGGGAGTTGTAGTCCAAAACGTTAACATTTCCATATTCTGGTTTCTAGATTCCATTGAGACAGAAGTGGCTGCATCCTTTTATATAATCATGAAATTTGGCCCACATTTTATCCAATTAAAATTTAGCCAATATAGTCATACATTGTGTAAACTGTAGCATTTATCAAATTCTATTTGGGTCATCTCCTCTTCACCAAACTAGGCAACACATTATGTGATACAACAGCAGTTTCTTTGCCATGTGGGGGGAAGGGGAATAGAGCCATGAGTTACAAATGTTAAACAACTTATCAATATTTCTGAGGGTATATTCTGTGTAGCATGAGTTAAAGACCAAAGGCATAATGCTGTTGTCATGGATCCAGGCTGCTCTAATGGAGTTCTGTTTCCCAGACCCAGATTGTGTGGTCCCTGGTTACCAGATAGAGTACAAGAAGTAAGAGGAACTGAGAAGTTACACCTGGGGTGGGCAGTTTCAAGCCCTTGAAATGCTGTCAGGCTGCATGCCCTACCACGCCCCACTAGGTATGCTCAGTACAGCTGAGCTGCAGTCCCGCAACTTTTGAAGAGCTTATACAGTGGGGTCTTGACTTAAGAACCGCTTGAGTTAAGAACATTTTGACTTAAAACCGCTCTCATAGGAAAATATTGACTTGACTTAAGTACTTAGATTTGAGTTAAGAACTGAAAAAACCCATATGGGAGGCAGGGAAAGTGCAAAAGGTGAACTTTCAGTTAACTGTTGGCCAGTGAAAAGGGTGCCTGTCTGCTTCCTCACTCCTCCCAGCGTTTAGAGAGTGGATTGGGAGACAGTCTTCGGACTGCCTGTTACTGTACTGCCTGGACTGTATTTTCCCTGCCTCCCCTGAACCTTTCTTGACCTAAGAAAAAAAGAAACAAAATATCCGCCTCTAGTGGTCGAAGGCAGAATAGCAGCTTTCCATTAGTTTCTTTGGACGGAAAAGAGCAGATACGGATCAAATGGTTTTCAGTGCATTCCTATGGGAAATGCAGATTTGACTTGAGAACTTTTTGACTTGAGAACCGTCTTCCAATACGGATTACGTTCTCAAGTCAAGACCCCACTGTATTGCCCACTGTGGGCTGTACAAATTGTACAAATTGTGTAGTTGTATCAATCCAGTCCTCTACTGATTCAGGAAATCTATAGCTGAAGCACCCTCCCAGCTCCAGGTATTCGTGAATGAAATGGATTGTCTAGATCCATTTCAATCTGACCTCTGACTTGGCTTTGCATAGAAACAGCTTTGGTTGCCTTAGTGGATGTCCCATGCAGGGAGAGAGTGCCTCTGTTAGTTTTGCTAGAACTCTCATCAGTTTTCAGTAACATCAGTTGGGGTGCCTATTTGGATAGCCTGTGTGGGATGGGACTTGGTGGCACTGGTTCCCAACATCTCTGGTCCTTCACTGAGGGCCAATTTTGGAAAGTGGTATTAGGTGATTCCCGTTTGACACCTTAGCCATTGGCTTATAGTGTCCCTTATGTTTGCCTTGTCCCCTATGTATCTAATGTATACATGAGACCACTGACAAAGGTTGTCCAGAGTTTTGGAGTTTGGAGTCACCAATATGCTGATGACACTAAACTCTCTCTCTCCTTACCATCTAATGAATTAGATGAAGGTGAAGAATTAATCCAGACAAGACAGATGTGCTCTTGTTCAATCAAAAGGCAGATTAGGGAACAGAGATTCAAATTGTGTTAGAAGCAATCTCACACATCCTCAAAAATCAGGTTCACAGTTTAGATGTGCTCCTGGATTTATGCCCAAGTTTAAATGCTCAGATCTCAGTGTCCAGGAGGGCATTGCATAGTTGAAGCTGGTGTGCCAGTTATGCCCATTCCTTGAGATGTCTGACTTGGCTATAGTGACACATGCATTAGTTACGTACATCCCAACTGGATTGCTTCAATGTGATCTACCTGAGGCAGCCTTTGAAAAGTGTTCAGAAGCTTCAGGTGGTCCAAAACAGTGTAGCAAGCCTGCTGCTGAGTGGAGCCAGTTATAGGGGACAAAACCCCTTCCACTAATAGCCTCAGTAATTGCCAGTCCATTTCTGAGCACAATTCAAAGTGCTACCCTGTTTCCCTAAAAATAAGACCTAACCTGAAAATAAGCCCCAGTATCATTTTTCAGGATGGTTGTTGTGGGTTTTTCGGGTTCTTTGGCTGTGTTCTGAAGGTTGTTCTTCCTAGCATTTTGCCAATCTCTGTGGCCGGCATCTTCAGAGGACAGGAGTAGCACTCTGTGCTCTGGTGCAGTTTGTTTGGGAGTTGAGTATTTATAGCTGTTGGATCCTCCCAAACAAACTGCACCAGAGCACAGAGTGCTACTCCTGTGCTCTGAAGATGCCGGCCACAGAGATTGGCAAAACGTTAGGAAGAACAACGTTCAGAACATGGCCAAAGAGCCCGAAAAACCCACAACAACCATTAGATCCCAGCCATAAAAGCCTTCGCGGATACATTTTTCAAGATGCTCATTAATATGAGCCCTACCCCCAAAATAAGCCCCAGTTCAGTGAAACCATTGTGCAGCAACCAGAAGATGACATGACTGTATCTGAATAAATGTAAATTGTTGTACATGAAAAAAATAAAATATCCCCTGAAAATAAGCCGTAATGCGTTTTTGGAGCAAAAATTAATATAAGACCCTGTCTTATTTTCAGGAAAACAGGGTAGTTATGACTTAAAAGCCCCCTATGATTTGTGCCCAGGTTATTTGAAAGTGTGTCCTCCCATAAAAACCTGCCCAGGCTTTAATATATACGGGAGAGGTCCTTCTCACAGTGCCACCACCTTCAGAGGCCCATTGGGTGGAGACTCAAGACAAGTCCTTCAGTGGCTACACCCAGACTCTGTAAGTCCTTACCAAGAGAGACTAAGTTTGCTCTCTCCTTGCTCTCCTTCAGGCAGCAGGTAAAGACCTTTTTATTTAAGAAAGCCATTGACAATTATGAGCCTCTGGTTTGCCTATGGATTAGACATTTCTTATTGTTTTAAGATAGCTTAGTACTATTATTTTAATTGATTATGTAGAGCTTCAATTTTAATTGTATTTTAAATCATATAATTGCATTTAATTCTATTTTAATGTTTGTCATTTTATCCGTTATGGTTTTTAATTGTTCTGTAAGCTACCTTGTGTCCAATTCAGGGAGAAAGGAGATATATAAATGAAATACATGAATGAATGAATGAAATAAAACCCCTGACAAATGGGCATCCAGCTTATTTTTTAAAACTGCAAATGAAATAATATGTACCACTTTTCAGGGCAGTTCATCTTATACTGACACACTGCTTTTACTATCAGAAAGTTCTGCCTAATATATACTCCAAACTTCTTTTCCTGTATTTTTAATCCATTGGTTCATATCCTACCCCTTGGAGCTGAACCACATCAAAGAATTTGCTCCATCTTCCATGTGACAGCCCTTCAAATATTTGAAGAAGGCTTATGTCCCCTCTAATCAATCAATCTTTTTTCCCTGGGTAAACATATGCATTCTGCTTTTTAATGCCACGTGGATAGAAGAGAAACACCCCTGAGCCACTCTTTCATTTCTCGCCGTAGCCAATGCATCTTATAGCTCTGCTAAAATCAGAGCCAGTCAATGTTGCTTTTTGCAGTTACAATTCCCAAACGTAATGCTGACCTGCATGGATAACAGCCATGCTGACTGGGAGTTGCAGTCCAAATAAGCAGCTTCTCCAAGTACTGAATAAAATAGTCAATAGCTCAGTTGAGTGAAATGCTTATGCCCGCCCATTCTGATGTGGTGGATGGAGTGCTGGGTATGGGCAAGCTCTGTCTTGGTTCAGATTGCCACTCAGGGCTTACTAGGTGGCCTAAGGCAAGGCATAGCAATGTTTTTCAGACTAGGTTTTCCTGGAATCACCTCATGTGTGCCAGCCAGGGTTCCTGGAAAGAAAGGCAGCATCTAAATGTGAAACTAATAATAGTGCCTGCAAGACATAATTGTTATGTTTTTACAAAGTTTATCTGCCAAAGGCGGGAAATCAGAAAGGGTTTCAGCTGAGATAAAAGAACCCTTAAATAAATGCTTTTTTATTATATTTTTTTAAAAGCCTCGTGTTTGAGAATAGAGTGGGGGAAGGGTTTTCCACTGCTCCCTCAGGAATATTCTAGGCTTCTGGCTTCCTAGCTGTCCTTTCAAAATAAATTATTTGATCCCATTTATTTGTGAAGAGACTTGAGAGAAAATGTAAGGGTTGGAGGCTGGATTGTACCCAGTTATTTGGGCGACATGCCTCTCCTCACAGCAGTCTCCTCACTTGGAACACAGCAGTCTCCTCACTTGGAATTTTCAACTCCTTTCAAAATAAATTATCTGACACAGAAACATAATAATAACTGAAAGTGTGAAAGCTGAATTCAACCCTATTGCTCAGGAAAGAGCACCCAGAAATTGGAAGCAACATGTTACAATGTGTTTGTAGCACATTGTTCATTGGGATAACAAAGGCATGATGACATACCTTTTGCGAAATAACATAATAACTGGTAAGACCTTCCCCATGCAAAAAATAACATCCATTCTTTTCTATTTTTTTCTTGCTGCTTATGAAGGGATTTTGGGAGTGGGCATGTTAGAATTCCATAGTTTACCATATCTACTATTAGATAGAATTCCGTAGATTACTATATATATTATTGTGGGCAAGAATCCCGTAGAAGAAATGGAGTAGCCATCATAGTCAATAAAAGAGTGGGAAAAGCTGTAATTGGATACAATCTCAAAAATGATAGATTGATTTCAATACAAATCCAAGGCAGACCTTTCAACATCACAGTAATCCAAGTTTATGCACCAACCACCAATGCTGATGAGGCTGAAACTGACCAATTCTATGAAGACTTACAACACCTTCTAGAACTGACACCAAACAAAGATATTCTTCTCATTATTGGGGATAGGAATGCTAAAGTAGGGAGTCAAGAGATAAAAGGAACAACAAGAAAGTTTGGTCTGGAGTTCCAGATGAAGCAGGGCAAAGGTTAATAGAGTTTTGTCAAGAGAACAAGCTGGTCATCACAAACACTCTTTTCCAACAACACAAGAGGTGACTCTACACATGGACATCACCAGATGGGCAATACCGAAATCAGATTGATTATGTTCTCTGCCGCCAAAGATGGAGAAGCTCTATACAGTCAGCAAAAACAAGACCTGGAGCTGATTGTGGCTCTGATCATCAGCTTCTTATAGAAAAATTCAAGCTTAAACTGAAGAGAGTAGGAAAAACCACTAGGCTAGTCAGGTATAATCTAAACCAAATTCCTTATGAATACACAGTGGAAGTGAAGAACAGATTTAAGGAACTAGATTTGGTGGACAGAGTGCCTGAAGAACTTTGGATAGAGGCTCGTAACATTGTACAAGAGGCAGCAACGAAAACCATCCCAAAGAAAAGGAAATACAAGAAAGCAAAGTGGCTGTCCAAAGAGGCCTTACAAATAGCAGAGAAGAGAAGGGAAACAAAATGCAAGGGAGATAGGGAACGCTACAGAAAATTGAATGCAGACTTCCAAAGAATAGCAAGGAGAGACAAGAGGGCCTTCTTAAATGAACAATGCAAAGAAATAGAGGAACATAATAGAAAGGAAAAAACCAGAGATCGGTTGAATAAAACTGGAGATATGAAAGGAACATTTTGTGCAAAGATGGACATGATAAAGGACAAAAATGGGAGGGACTTTACAGAAGCAGAAGACATCAGGAAGAGGTGGCAGAAAGATCTGGATGTCCCAGACAACTCAGATAGTGTGGTTGCTGACCTTGAGCCAGACATCCTGGAGAGTGAAGTCAAGTGGGCCTTAAAAAGCATGGCTAACAACAAGGCCAGTGGAGGTGATGGCATTCCAGTTGAACTACTTAAAATCTTAAAAGATGATGCTATTAAGGTGCTACACTCAATATGCCAGCAAGTTCCTTTTCAATCTCAAGGAAATCAACCCTGAGTGCTCACTGAAAGGATAGATCCCGAAACTGAGGCTCAAATACTTTGGCCATCTCATGAGAAGAGAAGACTCCCTGGAAAAGACCCTGATGTTGGGAAAGTGTGAAGGCAAGAAGAGAAGGGGGTGACAGGGGACAAGATGGATGGACAGTGTCATTGAAACTACCAACACTAATTTGACCAAAATCTGGGAGGCAGTGAAAGACAGGAGGACCTGGCATGCTCTGGTCCATGGGGTCACAAAGGGTCGGACACAACTTAACGATGAAACAACAACATGTTAGAATTCACTGTTCTCCAAATGTCAGGGCATTTTTCTTAGTGTTTTCCCAAACAAAGCAGCTTATGGTGCTGGGCTACTCATCATGGTGCCTAGGAAGGCACACCACTGCTACAAATAGCCATTTTAAAATAAAAGTCATTTGAGCCTGATCTTGAGGCACTGACTGATGCCTCAGGGAATTGCTATGCCTCTCCAGGTCTCTGGACCGGGAGACAATGTTCTGGGTGACTAGCGATGGAAGAGAGCAGAGGGAAGTTTGATTGTTCTGAATAAAATGCTTTTGAAGTCTAAGCACAATTCACTCCAATCCAGCACCACCTTAGTATAGAGGTCTCTGTATGTGTGTTGCACTTTCACAAAATCTGTGCATGAAAACACAGGATACTTGCATTAGTGGGAATGGCAACATCCACCATAGCTACTGAAAAGGCCACCATTCTGTGTGTTTTTTCTTGGCCCTAGACTGCCATATTAAAAGGTTGGCCAGATTTACCTATTGCTGCATTTGCCTGGATTCCCCTTGCACCTTTCTACAATCAGTTACCCAGAAGCAGTTCCCTGCTCCCCCTGCTTTGCAATTGAAGTTTTGTCCTGCACCCGCCTACACTCATGCTGGCCACTCACTGCTGCTGTGATGTTATTTTTAATATTTTTATTTCTTTCAAATTGACATATCAATATGCTAGTATTACAGGGGGCAAATAAAACAGGTTTCCTGAAGCTCGTGGAAGCCAGGCAGAGGCTCCTCTTTCAGTAACTTTTTTAAAGTGGCAGCAGCCTTTCCTTGAAGAAACCCCTGGGAGACACAGAGAGAGACACAGAAACACAGAGACACACACAGACAAACTCTTTTCCTTAAGAGGGAAGGCAAAAGAAATTGACAAGACATTGACAAAGCTCCACAGCTTCCAGGCTTGTGAAGGATGGAGCAATTTCCCCCTCCTGTTGGCTGCCATTTTTGAAATAAATATCCTTTAGACTAGCATAACATGGTATCAATATGATAGATAGAAAAAAAATAATACAACAGATTGGACTGCAGTCCAATACAGGTGCATGAACACTCACTCACACACACACACACACACACACACACACACACACACACACACACACACACACACACACACACACACACACCAGTGGAGAACAGGAGGAGACTGGGAAGGGGCTGGCGAGAAGGAGAGCACACTATTGATTGGTAGGAGTGGCAATCCCTACAGACACAATGTACACCACAAGACACATTCTCATATGCTAAAATGATTCAAACTACAGTGGTGCCTCGCTAGACGATGGTAATCCGTTCCACTGAAATCTCTGTTTAGCGAAATCATTGTTTAGCGAAAAGCATTTCCACATTGGAATGCATTGAAACCTGTTTAATGCGTTCCAATGCGGAAGAATCGTCATTGTCTAGCGAAGATTGGCCATAGGAAAGCCGATTGCGAATCGCCGATCAGCTGTTTAAATTGCTGTCTTGCAAAGCTTAGGTCCCAAAAACACCTGTTTGCGAGCGTGTAGGGAGCTGTCAAAATTGTCATCTAGTGAAAATCGGTATGTGAAGCAGGGACCAAACATTGTCCAGCAAAATTCCCCCATAGGAATCACTGTTTTGTGAATCGCTATAGCGATTGCAAAAAGCCAGTGTCTAGCGAAAAAACTGTCATGTGGGGTGACTGTCCAGCAAGGCACCACTGTAATCAATGTCACAAGCAAGATAAAATAAGTGACCCTGGTGCCACCCAGTAAAATCCTTCACTTTCCAACAAAAAAAATACACTTCTCGGGAGGAGGGGAGCAAGCTTCCTTTTAGCCTCATCTCCCACCCCAACCTGTTATCCAATTCTCTGTGAAAAGCAGAGGAAATCAGGAGTAAGGTGATGGGAAGCATGTGGAAAATGCTTGAAATATAAACATTTGGCTATGCACAGAAAGCAAGCTGTGGTTCAATGTATGTGTCTTGTGTGTATGTTGAAGCAGAGGAAGGAAATATTACCCATCAACATTACCCTAATTGCTCTTTCCCAGCTTTTGCAAGTCAGCAAGCTGTGTGTGCATGTGAGTGTAGCTTTTATATTTGTATATAAATACATATGTAAATACACATAAACTTCTAAAATGAATATAGTGCAATATGATTAGATATAAATAATACCATGTGCCTGAAATAGTGTTGCCTTTCAGCATTGAAGCATGCACGTCATGGAAAGAAGAGAGGGCAGTCTTTTATCTATTTTGGCATATTTTGTTTGCTATGGTTTGTTTTGTTCCTTAGGAAAATTCAACCTTTGCCATGGTAGAAAATGGTCAGATCCCTCCTTTGTTTTTCCTCTCTGTCCCCTGCTCCGTGACAAATGTGACAGAAAGATGAGAGCAAAAAGAGGAAGACTTTGACTGAAGGGCAATCATAATACCCAAATAGATTGCTCCAGCATTGCCTACGTTCTCCTGGTTCAAACTCAGAACACATTTGTAGGGGGTGGAGTAAGGTACCAGGCACATTGTGCAGACCACAGGCTTGCCCTGGGGAAATATTTCATAGGGCCTTCAGTTCCCAAACCCCTGTTCTCCAAAGGGTCTTGAGGCTTATGGCAAAGAAAGAAAAATCCTTTCTCCTCCTTCTCCCTCTCGTTCTCCTTCTTTGGTGAAGAACTGGGTTCGAATCCCCGCTCAGCCGTGGAAACTAATTGGGGGGGGGATGGAATGGGTAAAACCACTGCTTAAAGGCTTCACTTACCTTGGAAACCCTATTAGGGTTGCGACAAGTTATTCCACCTTGATAGTACATAGCAACAACAAAGATATATGTTTATTAGACAGAGACTGAAATGGCTACCCTGTTCACAGTCCCTGCAGGCGCCTCTTCCTCATTCATTGAGGTTTTTGCTTTGCTTCCACACAAAGAGGGAGTGTTTGCTGACTTTCGTTGGCAGCAACTGCATTTTTGATCCCTCCTTGGTTCCTTTTGTTCCTCTTACACTATTTAACCACCAATATTTATACATGATGAGGGCCAAAGCTAAATCAGAGCAAGGCCACCAGTTGTTGGAGAGGATTGACATATTTTAATGCAGAATTGCAATGTTCAAACATTTGTCCACATGTAGAGGCAGTGGCTGCCTTACAGATAGCTGTCACAGTTATACTGTGCACAGTAACAATCACCTGCATTGGTAGGACACTGCTTTTAGCCTTCTTTTCATTGTACTCCAGTACAGCTAAAGCACATTTCCTCCTCCCCAACCTCCACCATCCTGTTGCACCACTTAGTAGACACCCACACTCACACACATTAACATTAGATGAACAGAACTGCCTCTTAGGATGGATGCATTGGGTTGGCTTGATTTTACCACAGATGGACCTCTCATTATAAGGCAAAAGGAATAAAACCATGAATTCTAATAGCAGAGAGTTGTAAACATGGGTATTTATTTATTTATTTATTTATTTATTTATTTATTTATTTATTTATTTATTTATTTATTTATTCCATTTATACCCCGCCTATCTGGTCAATTTTGACCACTCTAGGTGGCTTACACCACAAAAAGCATAATACAGGAACAAACTGTATTATGGACTACAGCTCTCAGTATTCCCCAGCCATGCTACCTGGAGCATACGTTATAGTTCCAAAAAGGAACTTTTTCATGATCTGGTTGATATGCTGTACAGCACTGATGGAAAATTAGCCTAGCTATTCCTTCGCTTGAATCTGGACGGATTTCATTAGATCAGGACTGGAGAACTCTCATATAACTCTGCTTTTCATCAAATTTAGTTGTCTTCCCCCAGCTCCCAACCCCATACAAAGGGCTCCTCATCTCTCTGTCAATAGTCTTATCCAGCTATATGTCTAGCATAATCAGCGTGCTGCATTTTCCTTTTGCCACCAGAATAGGTAAAGCCTTTTAGCAGAGAGTCAGTCAACCAGTGCTGTGGTTAACAAACTGTGGACAGGCTCAAAGCACGCACGCACTAAATACCAACTCTTCCTGGCAGGCCTTCAAATGCATTCTACAGAAGCAACACAAGAACTGTACAAAGTAAGGATGTCTCCATTATTGGCAGTACCTTGCCCACAACAGTTTGCTTCTTTAGGGCAATGAGTGAAATACATATTCCATATACAGTGTGATGTCTGAATCTTACTTCATCAGGGGGATCTTCCTCCCTGAAACTTGAGAAACAGACAAGAAGCTTAGAACAGGGTTGGAGATCATGCAGCCCATGGGCTACATACAACTTGTGCTGCAGGGGTTAGTTCCTATATGTTTCTAGGCCTCTCCTTTCACCCTAGCAGTGGAGGGAAAAAAGTCACCAAGCACTAAAAATCATGCTTCCAAGGCCACTGCTCAATGTAATGGCTATTTGTTCCTCTTGCATCTCAAAGAAAACCTCAGACACTTCTGGTGTTGAAAAAACGGGTAGATGCAACTTGCAGCAATCTGGAGTGTTGGACTATGGGGAGCCCATAGCTACTGCATGGGTTACCATTCCTAGCTTAGGAAGTGCAGAAAAAGTTCCATTGCACCTACAGACTTGTTCTTCAGTGCTTCACCCCAGTGCCTCCAATGTCTGCCATCTGAAGCAGCTGGTTCACTTTGCCTAATGGTTAGCTCTCTCAATGTCAATCATTACATTCTTCTTCACAAAGACTTATTCACAGTAAGACTTTCAGTGACCCTTTGTCCAGCACTGTAACAAAATTGGAAGTGATGATGAAGCAAATATCTCTCACAACCCAATTAGCCTCAGATAGTCAGAAATTAGCAGTGAGAAGTGACATGTTCCTGTCTGCATGTTGCACGCCTGTTCTCACACTGGTTATAAGGTCCATCATGCATAACATGAAGCCTGCTAAAGCATAGGGAACACTTACAAAACTGCCCTTTTGCTCTGTGTCTAGGTAATAACTGGTGCATATAATTGGAAGCAGAAGATGAAGAAGCTCTGTTCTCTGTGCAAAAACAAGACCAGGAGAGGATTGTGGCACTGATCAATAGAGTGAATTCAAGCTATAAAAACTGAATTTGTCAAAGTCCTGACAAGAGTACGCCAACAAATATGGGAAACAAAACTATGGCCCACACACTTGAAAATTTCAGTATGAATTTAAATCCCAAAGACAGAAGATGCTGAATAATGTAGAAAGCATACAACCATCACATTAACATTCCATGGAAGCAAAATGGTGCTCAAGATTTTACAGCAAATATGGAGTGTGAAATGCCTTATATTCAAGCTGCGTTCAGAAAAAGAAGTAGAAGAGGTAGCATTAGAAATCATATATCAAATATATCTTGAGTTCTGGAATGTGTCAAAGAATTTCAGAAGAAAACCAGTTTGTACATTATAGAGTACGTACAGTAAAGCTGGTGACTGTGCAGATCATGAAAAGCTATGACTTGTAAAAGAAACACTTGTGCCACCACAATACCAGACTGTGGTGCTGTGTAACCTGAACTCAGGACAGAATATGGAGAAACCAAATGCTTCCTGATTGTTAAAGGGTCTGTTTTATATTTATATCTGTTCAATTTATATGCAAAACATATCCTATGAAAAGCTGGATTAGATTCACATTTAGGAGGAGTGGAAAATGGTGAGGAAACATCAAGAACTGAATGTATATGCCAGTGATACCACGTTACTGACAGAAAGTAGTAATGGCTTCAAATGAGTACTAAAGTTGAAGAGGAAAATGCAAAAGCAAGATTATTAAACCAAGATGATAAAAATAATGACTTTAGAAGAGTTTTAACACTAATGAGTGCTAAAGAGCAATATCAGTGTTGACAATGAAGAAATCAAATTTGTTAAAATATTTTTGATGCCTTGGTTCAGTCATGCATCCAAAACAGAAGGCTAAGATTTGGAAGGGCAGTTATGAAGGATTTAGAAATGATACCTAAGTGTAGGGATGTGTCACTGGAGACTGAAGACAAGATAATCCAGAATGTGGCATAGCCAGTTACTGTATAAGATCATGAAAGTCGGACATCAAGACACTTAACAAGTGAAACATCAGTTTACGTGAAATGCTGTACTGGAACAGAGTTGAACCACCAGAAAGATAAATAAGTGGGTTCTACGTTAAATCAAGCCTAGAAACTATAACATGTCTAGGCTGAGACTATTACACTGTGAACATGCCATGAGGAGACGCAACTCGCTGCAAAAGATCATAGCGCTGAAGTGGAAGGCAATATGAAGAAAGGAATACAGTACCTCCCATGAAATGGATTGATACAATAAAAAAAACCATGGCATTTTGTTTGCAAGAGCCAAGCAGGACCTTTTCAGTTCAAATATGGTCACTATAAGTCAGAAGCAACTTGACAGCAAACAGCAGCAGCAGGAAGGGTGTGGGGCAGAACTCTTCCTTGGGGTCCCTTCCAGATAAATAGTTTCCAACATTCCTTGATGGAAAATTAGAATAGTTAATTAGGGTTGAAACTGCTTTACATTTTACATTGTACTGTTATGCCTTGTTTTGTGTTTTTCAAGGACTGCTGCCCAAAAGAAGTACAGTATTCCTTAGATTCGGATGGTATGGGAGGCCACACTGGAGCAAGCCCTCATCTTCACACACTTTGGGACAGAGGGCTACAGTCCAAACCAGATATGGAAAAGTTGTTGTTTTTCCTCCAAGTACCCCAGTCAGTCTAGCCAGTGGCCATACCGCCTGGGATGTTCTAGAACCATAATCCCAAGCAGTAACTGTTTACATCTCTAGATCAAACCAACCTGAAAGGGCTGATCTTGGCACAGAGTCCTTCCTGAGGGCCTGGCCTTGAAATGTCAGCCTGAGGCAAGTTGGCTCCTCCAGTGCGATGTAGTGGATAGGGTGGCGGACTAGGAGACCTGGATTCGAATCCTAAATTCAAATTCCTGCTTGACCATGGAAACCTACCATGGAACTGATTTTTAAAAAAAACACTCCTTATGTGTCTGAAAATCCTGTTAGGGTGGCTGTAAGTGGATTCCAACTTGACAGCACATAACTAACACCAAAGTTTGCTGTCGGTCCAGCGTGAAATGTAAAATGACAGATGGAAGTGAACTAGCCTGGAATAGAAACGCGATTCCATGTCTATGAGGAATTCAAGGGAGCGCTGCTGGGAAGCGGGGATAAGAGGCCGCAGAAGTGGGGGGGGGGCTTGTCTTAGAGAACTCTTGACCAAAGCAGAGACTCGGTCTTCCTCAGCCTTAAAAGCCCAGCACTGCAGCGCTCAAGGAGGAGAGGAAGCAGACAAAGGGAAGGGGCTCATCGGAGGGGCAGCGGCGACTTCCCACCCTGCCCATCCTCTCCCAGCCAGGTGGCTCCCTTTCCTATCCCCGCTGAAAGCCAGACAGAACCAACGCGGGGCCCGAGGTAACTGACCAGGTACGACCGGATGCGGTTGTTGTGAGCCTGGGAAGGCGGAGTGGGGCGCGGGGGGGGGGGCGCGCGAGGAGGAGACCATTCTGCCGGGGAGGGGGCGGCGGGGGCTGGAGCGAGGAGCCACCTTAAAAAGTGGTCGCTGGAGCTGTCAGGCTAAGCGGGCAGCGCTCAGAGTCAGACCAACAAGAGCCCCCATACACACACACACACACGCTGCCTGCCCGCAGCAAAAGCCAGCTCGGACTCCACCACAGCACCGCCAGCAGCCCTGAGGGAGGAGAGACGGGGGGGGGGAGAGAGAGGGCACCCCCGAAAGCACTTTGGGGGCCCTTCCTGCCTCTGTCGCCCTTGCCGGACGCCTCAAGGGGAGCTACGCTTCTGGGACCGTCAGGGCCAAAGCGACCGCTGGGACAAGTCTGGGGCGTTCAGGGCCCTCCGCTGTGTTTATGTTGTGGCCCTTCCGAGTAAAAAGAGAAAGAGGAGGAGGAGGAGGAGAGCAAGACAGGCAGCCTGTCGCAACTTGAAGGGTAAGCCTGGAAAACAAGCCCCCCACCCGGACCGGGCAAAAGCCCCTCAGGGCGGGCAGGGCAGGCGCACGTGTGTTGGAGGGGGGGGGGAGACTGGGTTCGGCAGAGGCTGCGGCGTGTTTATGTCGGCGGGGTTCCGGGGTTGCAGCGCGCAAGGCAAGGCAAGGCAAGGCAGGGCGGCGGGCGGCGGGGCGGCGGGGCTGCGGTCGAGCCCAAAGGAGGGATCCCGCGGGAAAGCCGGCGGCCGCCGCAGAGCGAAGGGGCTCCGGGAGAGCTCCTCGCCGAACCGGCGGCCGTTTCCACCGTCTGGCGCAGTATCTCGAAAGGCACCGGGCACCTGATGCTGTTCAGAGACGTCCGGATCGCCCGGGGTCGGAGCCCCGTTGGGCAAGGTAGGGGGAGAGCAGGTGCTTCTTGACGGGGCAGATCGGGCGTGGTGAGAGCATAGCGGGGAGTAGGAGGTAGGGGAGCCGAGAAGAACCCCTTGAAAGACCTCGCCTTCCACCGCTCCTACCGCTCCTGACTTTTGCGAGAGAGGTGCGGAGGGCTTTGTTTTCCCCTCCCCTGCAGTTTTTCTCCCCTTGCTTTGCTAAGACATAGTGGTGATCTGGCGTAAAACAAACCTAGATTCTTCTTCTTTAACCTCCTGACTCCCAGAGCTTCATCTGCTCACTCTAAATAAAGTTTTTTTTTTCCGGGGCCCTTTTTTGCAAGGCAGGCAGGGCGACTGTTTGTGAAAAAGCCCATCCTGTTTTGTTTGTTAAAACCACCGTCTGCAAGATTAGCTTTTGCCAGTCATGTTCCAGGGAATCGCTTATAGGACACAAGGGATCTGTCTGTTTTATCAGGCACAATGTGACGACTTCCTGAGAGCCAGCCTCTCTTGGAGCGGCTGCTCTGACAAACATCTGCAGTAGACAGATGTGGGACATGTAAATAGGGCGGAAGGGCCACATAGTTTGATATTAGTAAAAAGAAAGAAAGAAAACCAGATGTGTATTTAACTTTTTAATGTACATGATGCCTTGGGGGGGGCTTGGGTGGTACAGATCTGTGCTAAATTCAGCATTTGGTCGTTGGGTTGCTTCTTCTTCTATCCACTTAATGACTTCAGTCACATCTCAGTTCATTGTCATCTGCTACATGGTTAATATGTGTTGAACTGCAAGTTAAACATGATTTAGGCAGTCATGCCACTATTTATTTTATTCTGTGGTGGACTCCACTCTGAACAATACAATTGCACTCTGATTGATCACTTGTTATGAATGAGCTCTAAATCTCAAATGATCAAACTGAGAAATCTACCAAACAGAGCCCCAAACAAGAGACTTCTTAGCTGGTGTTGGATACTTAGATTTTCCTGGAGACTGAATGCATATAGAATGAGTCCAGCTGATACCACATATCCTGTGAACCAATTAGTCCATCTCCCTTGTATTGTTGCCAGCTCTGGTTGCTAGCCACTTGAACAGGCACAAGATGTACCTCTGTTAATACTGCCTGCAAATCTTTAGAAGGGAAGATGCTGGAAACTGAGCATATGACATCCTGTATTCAAAGTATATGCTATACTATAGAGCCACAGTTCATCAGAGCTAATGCATGTTCTTTTAGCATCAGGAATTGCAACAGTGCCACTGGAAGGTTTTCAGGAATTGTTTTTCTTCCACGTATTGTACTAATATGCCGTGGCACAAAAAGCATGAATTTAGGTGATTATATGTATTCACCTAGCTCGGAGAAACCCACCAAGGGCACATTCAGAAGGCAAACTGAGTGATGGTCTAATCTGACGGTCTCATCTCCAAACAAACTGGCTGTTGCATGTGCATGCTATTTTTAGGCAGATACTAATATAAGGCAACATGTGATTATCAATTTATATAACAAGCAAAATTAATAGTAATAACTTAACCCTTTTATGCCTCAAGATGGCTATTTATGGTGTTCTAGTAATTGTGATCTATGACATGCCACCACCAGCAAAACCAGAGCTTGGAAACATGATGGTTTTTTTAAAAAAGACCACAACATCTAGAATATTATAGCATGGCCTTAATATTTCCAAGCTCAAAGCAAAACTAAACAAAATGTGTCTATTCCCAACATTTGCTGGGTTTTTTTTTTAATCTTGAACATATAATGTGGGTATTCTAAGTGACCGTAACTGAGTGGGTTAATATCATGTGCCAAAGGGAAGGAGTCACAAATCTGATAGGTTTCCATGTGAAAGTTAAGCATGTACTTACATGTATTCCACTGAAGTCAGAGGGACTTAATCTAGTCAAAGTTCCCACTGATTTCAGCAGAAAATGGTCAAGGTTTCCTGGAATTGTTGTCCAAAGAAATCAGCTTTCCCAGATTCTGAGGCGAACTTTTGGTACATGTTTCTCAATGTGCTACATGAATTGGGCAGCAGGAAAAAACCTTGAGACCTCTTATAGCTGGTATACTCTGTTACAAGGAGGATGTGGTGGTCCTTCCCGTCTTTTCATGTTTCAAACCACATAAGCAAGGAAACATTCAGGGCACAAATGCTTTGTCACTGCTCTGATTAAATTATTTGAATATCTCCTACTTAATTGTTTCATGGAAATCAGTGGGATTTAAAATGCTTGAATTTTGACTAGATTTGAATACACCTGTATACAAATGGAATTTTGAAATCATGATCTCCACCTTTTTTGTGGGAAGATAAATTGCAGGTGCAATCTCACTGAATTTCTCCATTCTATAAAACTCATATCCAGTAATATTGTTGAAATTTTCCAATACAGTAGTTTTTCAGATATGGGGCTCCTATAACAGTGGCCATAGCACACCTTGGTTGGTTGGTAAAGGCCTTTTGTTTTGTGAAGTGCACCTGCAAACGGCAACAAGAGCACCTGACCATCATATTGCTTCCTCAGCCATGTCTTCTATTTAGTGTCATTCTAGGGTGCTATGGTGACAGTGGCAGGGAGGAAGCTATTTGCCAAAGTGGTGGAAATAAATTTGTAGAATGGTTTTTGTAACGTGGCTCAGCACTCTGATGTCACTGCCTACTCAGACCTCTCAGAATGCCCACCACACCACTTCACACTCGCTGCCACCAATTATAATAACCAATTAAGAAGGACAAAGGTTTCCTTCAAAACAAAACAGGTTTATTGGTATAACAAAATAAAATATGTAAATCACAGGTAGCTAATCAAGATGTCAATCACTGTTTCTTATTCAATCAAACACAGACTTTCCCTCACTGACTACTCAGGCACATAGGCCTCTACACAAGCTCTTTCTCTCTCACTCTCCAGATCTGATCTTTCACACCCTCTTCACACCCCTTTTTATTCCACTTCCTCCCTCTCCAGCTTCCCCCTCCGTCACCCCATTGGCTGATGATCCACTGCCCAGCTGTGACGGACAGGTGAAGTTAGGGCTGCCTGTTACAGTTTTCTATATCTGGTTGAACAAGGAAGAGAAAATCTGAGAATGTTTCTTGGGAGAGGGAAGGAGTCTTCTGAGACATTATGGCTCAGCACCTGTCATTCTTCTGAGTTTAGCACCTCCCCCAGGCCTTCCAAATGCTATATGGGAGGGGGTTGTTTGTCTCAGGAAAGCCAGTTGTGGGAGAGTGGGTAGATTGATGGACTAGGGCTCAGGAGTTGTTGTTGTTGTTTAGTTGTTAAGTTGTGTCCGACTCTTCATGACCCCATGGACCAGAGCATGCCAGGCCCTCCTGTCTTTCACTGCCTCCCGGAGTTTGGTCAAATTCATGTCGGTAGCTTCGATGACACTCTCCAACCATCTCATCCTCTGTCGTCTCCTTCTCCTCTTGCCCTAACACTTTCCCAACATCATGGTCTTTTTCAGGGAGTCTTCTCTTCTCATCACATGGCCAATAGTATTGGAGCCTCAGCTTCAGGATCTGTCCTTCCAGTGGGCACTCGGGGTTGATTTCCTTCAGAATGGATAGGTTTCTTCTCCTTGCAGTCCAGGGGACTCTCAAGAGTCTCCTCCAGAACCACAATTCAAAAGCATCAGTTCTTCGGTGGTCAGCCTTCTTTATGGTCCAGCTCTCACTTCCATACAAAAAACCATAGCTTTGACTATGTGGACTTTTGTCAGCAAGGTGAGGTCTCTGCTTCTTAAGATGCTGTCTAGGTTTGTCATCACTTTCCTCCCAAGAAGCAGGCATCTTTTAATTTTGTGGCTGCTGTCACCATCTGCAGTGATCATGGAGACCAGGAAAGTAAAATCTGTGACTACCTCTATATCTTTCCCTTCTATTTGCCAGGAGATGATGGGACCAGTGGCCAAGATTTTAGGTATTTTGATGTTGAGCTTCAGACCATTTTTTGTGCTCTCCTCTTTCACCCTCATTACAAGGTTCTTTAATTCCTCCTCATTTTCTGCCATCAGTATGGCTCAGGAGACCTCAGTTCAAATCCCCACTCAAGCATGGAAACACAGTAGTGGGGGGTGGCACTGGCAAAATGCCTCTTAAAGATCTCGTACACCATAAAAACACACTTAGGGCTGGCACAAGTCGAAGGCAACTTGATAGCACATAACAAACATACATTTATCTCTCTTCTTCAGATGCTTGTACAGCTTCTTCCCTGAAAATTCTGTGGTCAAAAGGAAGAATAGTGTTATGCTAAGTTCCAGGGGAAAAGATGACACTAATTCTAAACCATAGTTTGTTTTCCAATATTTGTCATTCAAAGTTTAATAGAATAGATTTCCATTTTTCTTTCTCATTTTGGGAGCTCTTTAGAATTTATTTTTTTATACTTTTGAGTTTGCCATAGTATTGCAGAGCACTGCATTTTTTTCTTCTTTCTATCAAACATCTTCTTACTGTTCTTCACCTTCTCTAGCTGCTCATATTTCCTGATCTGGAAAGGTCCTGTGGAAGGAATTACCTTAGGACATATTTCCTGGGGCTTTAATTGAACTGTGGGTTGCTAGTGAGGCTACCAGCTGCCACAAAGAAGACTGCACAGTGAAAGACAAGATCTGTGCATGCACTTCATTGTCACCTTATACGTACAAAATGCCCATGGGTCCTGAACCTTACTCAGCCCGTGAGTATTTCTCCAACATTTATCTTTTTTAAAAAAAAAATGTTTTCAAAAGATATCTATTTTCTACCAAATAGATTGAGAATGCTTGAAATTTTGTTGGTAAAATTGTTTGGCACACCTGAAGATTTTATATGTTTATTTTATGCATTAAAAGGTAAAGGTTCCCCTTGACAATTTTTGTCCAGTCGTATTCGACTCTAGGGGGCAGTGCTCATCCCCGTTTCCAAGCCATAGAGCCAGCGTTTTGTCCGAAGACAATCTTCCGTGGTCACATGGCCAGTGCGACTTCCCACCGAGGTGGTCCCTATTTATCTACTTGCATTTGCATGCTTTCGAACCGCTAGGTTGGCGGGAGCTGGGACAAAGCGACGGGAGCTCACTCCGTCGCGTGGATTCAATCTTATGACTGCTGGTCTTCTGACCCTGCAGCACAGGCTTCTGTGGTTTAGCCCGCAGTGCCACCACGTCCCAGGATTTTATGCATTAGTTACTTTTATAACCTGCCTTTCTTCCAGGGAGCTGGTGGCAACATACATAGTTTTCATTCTTTTCCACTTTATCCTTGCAATAGCCCTGTGAGGCAGATCATGCTGAAAGAACAGTCCAAGGCAGCCCAATGACCATGATGGCTTACTAGGGATGTGGACCTAGATCCTGCCAATCCCAGTCCAACACTACACCATGCTTAGTTGTTGTTGCTGTTTTGAACACTTGGTTCTGAGTCAATGGCCTGGATAGGCCTACCTGTTCTTTGCTAGGAGCAATGCTTTGGATTGGATACTTAAAATAAGTTCTGTTGATTTTGTTGACTCTCAAAAACATGTGTACCTGTCTGTTGTCCTTCTGGTGTATTGGAATATATCCCCCAGCCTGCCAGGGATGATGGGTTATGTAGTCTTCTATATCTGGATGGCATCAGGCTGGGGAGATCTGCAACCCTGGATTGAAGGAGAACACAGCTTTTAAATGTCTTCGTTGTTTTCCAGTGCCATTTCATGAGACAGTCATAGGGCTGCATGATTCTCACACTGTGGCTTAGACAGATCCTCCTATTATTAACTTCAAACGCATTTAAAGTCACTTGTGTATGAACTTGAATAGCATTTAAAATTGCACAGAACTGCTTTAAAGCCATCATCACATGTGCTTCCATAACAACCTTGTGATGTGGGTCATTCTCTCAAATGGGGCAGTGAGACTCTCAGTGCTTTGCCATGCTTAAGGAAGAATTTGAAGACCTTTGTCCTTGGCCCATCTCTGGAATTACTGGCTTTTCAGGCACTTGGTGTGCATAGGAACGTAATGTTGAGCAAAATCCTTAGCTCACAATAGGATTCAGATCCTTTGGACTACAACTCTTGTAAGCCCTAGCTAGCATGGCCAATAGTCAGAGGTTATGGGAACTGAAATGCCAAACAGCTGTAGGGCACCAAGTTATACTTCTCTGCTTTGAAGGCTCTCCCACTATTTTTTTCTTTTTTTTTTTGGAGGGGTGTTGGGGTGAAGGGCAGTCCTGTTAGTATGTTTCAGCAAAAAAACTAAAACAACCAAGAATGCTATGACACTTTGAAGACCAACAAGTTTTATTTGAAACTGGCAATATATTCCTGGCTTCACCCAGACTGGAAACCCATTAGTTTTACTGCATTTTCTAGGGCTCTATCTCTTTTCTTTCCTTGTCATAATTTCTTTCATATCCTGCCCCTCCTCCACACACACACATACTGGCCTTTTCCCCATCCTTTTATGCAGGACTCATTCACCCTAGTGCCCTCTCTCTCCTCTCCTGCCCTCCCCCCATATATCCCCACCACACTGCTCTTTTTTCTCCCTCTCCCTCAGTACTCATTTAGCCCATGGCTGTATTTGCCAAATAACAGCACTATGGTACTTGGAAAACACTGTTTTCTTGATTGAGCTTACGCAAGATCACTCCATTGCTAGTTTTTACAGCTGCAGTATATAGAGTACATAGTACACGAATATCAAGTAGCTTGTGGGATCCAGAGATTCTCTGAATTGTATAAGTGTTTGGAGAACATTTGAGGGGAAATCAAGCAGATTGTTGTTAAGTAACAAGAAATGCCCTGTTGGATCACATGAAAGGTCCATGTAGTCCAGTATCCAGTATTCTACTGCAGTTAACCAGATACTTCTAGAAAGTAATAATGCGGATTGAGGGCAATACTCAATTGGCTCCTAATAATGGTAATCAGTGATATATTGCCCCTGAAAATGCATGTTCCAGTGATCAGTTTCAAAAGCAGAGCTGGCAGCATGGCCCTACTGCCACTTTATTCACATGACAAGAGCGTATGTGGCAAAGAGATACCTCTCATGACACAGACACACACTCAAGTGTGCTGTTTATATGTCACTCCAAGGCACTTAAAGCACTCTCTGGGTGGTTTAATTATGCAGGCTACACGTTGCTCCCTCCCTCGCAACAAACTGGGTACTCAGTTTATCAACCTCCAAAGGATGGGAGTTTGAGAGCACCTTGGTTGAACCCAGATCACAAGCAGAGTTTTGACTGCAGTAGAACAGTTTAACCACTATGCAACGAGGCTCCTTCAACAGAGACAGAATATAACTCTGAAGGCTGGCCCTGTTGTTAGGCAGAATAGGATAGCTGCCTTTGGTGACAGATTCTGTGGAAGTCAAGGTGCAACAGTGAGATCTTGAAGGACAGAATGGGGTGTGTCATCTGGCCTTCCCTTGCTTTCCCCTCAGATGTGATGGATGCTGCTCCTCCATTGGCATTGTTGAAGAATGGGAGCAGACAACTTATTATTTGACTCAGGTAGCAAAATATCTTGGTGCAGCTATGCTTCTGTGCTGAGCATTAATACTCAGTAAGATAGAACTAAGCTGTAACCTAAGCTGAGACATTCAGATGTTCCTTCATATACGTCACGCTACGGAGATTTTCAGAATATCATACTCTGGAGCCCACATCCTGATATTGCAACCATAAACATTCTTTTCCCCATGAGAATGGGTTAAAATGCAATATGTTTGCAAGCTCTAGTCTCAGCTATCTCAGGAAACATATATTGTATGCAGGAGCTGAGCAGGGGAATTACTGGTTGAGATGCCCTGGAATATCCTTCTTGGAGGACCGTCCCCAGAGAGTACAGCTTGGGGAGAATGTTTCGGCCCCGTGGTGCCTTAATTGTGGGGTCCCACAGGGGTCGATCATCTCCCCAATGCTGTTTAATATCTACATGAGTCCGCTGGGAGGGGTCATCAGGAGGTGTGGAGCGCAGTGCCATCAATATGCGGATGACACACAGCTCTACATCTCCTTTTTTCCAACTGCAGGAGATGCCGTTCTGTCCCTTCAGCGTTGCCTGGAGGCTGTACAGGAATGGATGCAGGAGAACGGGCTGAGGCTGAACCCGGACAAGACAGAGGTACTGAGGGTGGGCGCCCCCACACCTGGGGACATGGGAAACTCCCTCATTTTTGGGGGGGTGACCCTGCCCGCCAGGGATGGGGTCCGTAGCTTGGGTGTCCATCTTGACCTGGCGCTCACCATGGAGACCCAGGTGGCGTCCGTGGTCCGTTCCGCTTTTTTCCATCTCAGGCGGATAGCCCAGCTGCAGCCCTACCTTGATGTGGGGTCTCTCACCACTCTGGTGCATGCGCTTGTAGTCTCGAGATTAGACCACTGTAATGCGCTCTACGTGGGGCTACCTTTGAGATTGCTGCGGAAACTACAGGTGGTGCAGAATGCGGCGGCCAGACTACTCAGTGGGCTGAGAAGATACCAACATATCTCCCCCACTCTGGCCGCATTGCATTGGCTGCCAATCCGATTCCGCATTGATTTCAAAGTGTTAACGCTTACTTACAAAGCCCTAAACGGTTTAGGACCTCGATACTTGGCGGAACGCCTTCTCCCATCTAGATCTACCCGTGTCACTCGCGCGAGCCAGGAGATAAGGCTGAGGAGCCTAACGCCGAGAGAGGCCCGAAAGGAAAAGACCAGAATCCGGGCCTTCTCGGCGGTGGCTCCTCGCCTTTGGAACAACTTGCCCCCTGAGATTCGCGCGGCTCCCTCGCTGGGCATTTTTAAGAAACAACTAAAAACATTGATGTATAGGCGGGCCTTCCCAACAGAAAACCCTTGACGATCTTTTTTCTTATTCTGTTCTTTATTATTATTATTTTTTATTTAAGTTTCTGCTGTAAAGTTTTAAAATTACATTGTTGTTTTTACTGTAAGCCGCCTAGAGTGGTCTAATATGATCAGATAGGCGGGATAGAAATAAAATAAATAAATAAATAAATAAATAAATAAATAAATAAATAAATAAATAAATCTCTATCTGGTGGAAGAGACAAAACTGAGCCAGATGGCTAAGTAGACTGATCTTGGGAGAGGCAGCTTCCTGTCCCTATGCCCATTGCCAATATTTAGAAGAAAAACTGCTTGCCAGCAAGGGTGGAGTGGCCTAATTTTCCTGGCTTAACAGTATCTTTTTGTGTGTGTGGAAAATGAAAATTCTTACCTCTACTGATATATTTCTGATTTACAAGGAGGTCAAGTGTTCATAACATTTACTAATGATCTTTACAGCAGAGTAGAGACCCTGTGGCCCTCTAAATGTTTTGAACCACACCCTTTTGGGCATCTTTCATTCTTTCCTAGTATCATAGTGTTGCAGAGCATTTAAAATTATGGACATATATGAAATATAGGTAGAATTAAAAACAAATTAAAATGTTACGATAATTAGACTGCTTTTGACCAGAAGCGGGCTACTTCAATAACATTAATATAGCCATTTGTTAGATCTTCTTTTGTACATATGATGAGGCTTAAACTGCGTGCACGTAAGTGCTGCATTGATTGAATTTGTCCACAGTCACAGACAATTTGTCCTGTATCCAAGTAGCCCTCGTTTTACTTGTTTATTCTTTGACCTCCCTACTTCACTTTGGAGTCTATTAAGTGACTTCCAGATGGTCCAGATGGTCCTGGGAGGAGACACTCTTCTGCATTCATCCATTTGACAAAGTATGTTGTTTTTCTTCTCCATCCGTTTAGCCTAACCTCTTCTGGTTTAATATTTAGAGCTTGAGGTGTGTGAAGAAAACTTTTACTTGATTTGTCCAGGGGGTTGGTATCCATGAAGTGGGTGAGTTTGGTGCTCTATTACTTTATTTTATTCATTATTAACTGGCACCTCTTGATGTACATCTGGAGGGGCAATGCCACCCAAATAATAGAGTTTTTCAATGAGGGGGTAAGTTTCCATCAAACAGTAATAATCCTGCATGATTCATTAAAAGCTACATCCACTTGTTTGGCATGTGCTGATTTGTACCATCTGGCACTAGCATATTCTGCTGTAAAGTAGCACTGGAACAAAGTTGCTGTTATTATTGTTTGTGGGTTATTTTAGGTTCATAATGCTTACAAGTGATTTATAATGTTTAGTGTATGATTATTTTTATTTACTATTTGACATTATTTTATTTTGGTTTGTTGATGTTGATTACTGTCTTATTTTCTACTGTGAACCGCCCAGAGTAGCCTTGGTATGCACCCCAGTCTGACCCAGCCAGTTTCCTAAATATGTTACTTTTGGTGGCAACTTTCTGTTTGATGTTGATGCTTTTTGTAGGTCAGGGTTCAATTCAGAGTGACACCGGAATACTTTGGAATAGGGAAATCTTCTAAAATCTTGTCTTCCCAGATAACTCAGAGCTTCCTCTCTGTTTGATTGTTCTCTAAGTAGAAGCCATAGGCCTGTCTTTTTAAAGGATTTGGTTTCAGCTGGTTGTTTTTATAATATAAGGAAAGATCTTCTAATGCAGAGGTTAGCTGGTGCTTGATGGCCTGAAAGGTTTGCCCCTGGACTGTCAAGGCAAGATCATGAGCATAGATGAAATTCCTGGAGCATGGGAATGTTGGTTGATCATTTGTTTAAATATTAAAAAGCAGTGGTGCCAGGATGCTGCCCTGCATGAGATTGTTCCTTTGATTTCTCCAGCACCTGCACCTCCCTCGAAATTCAACAAAGAATCTTCAGTTTTGAAGTAGAACGGCAACCATTTCTCTTAGTCCATGATCTTTAGTAAGGAGATAGAGCTTTAGGAGCAGAAATTGATGGTGAACAGTATCATATGCCTATGTAAGTTGAACAAATGTGACTCCAGTTATTTTATGTGTTTCAAAACTGTCTTTTGTATGCTGGGTTAGATTTAAGATGCCCTTTGGACATGATGCATGGAGTTGATTTCAGTTAATATAGCCCCGGCAAAATATAGACCCATTGTTCCCCACCTCTCTATGAAACGATCTGTAAAACAACCCACTGGAAAGTGAACAGAAGTCTACACATGTGGGCTGCAACCTATATACTAGCAACCTTTGGCATGAATGACTTGGAGGTCCAGCTCATGATGGCATACTTAAGGTAACACACTATAGCATACAAAGCATGAAGAGTGTCCTTTCTTATTTGCAAGCTCTCCTGGGCAGACTTGGGAAAAGAGCCAAAACTGATTCCTTCTCCCCTCACATTGCTAATCCTGTTCTTTAGAAATAGAACTGACCACCAAGAGTGACTTTAAGTTTTTTATATATATAGGACATATTTCTTTCATAACGTAACTGTCAGACTTTGCATATGTCAGTAATCCATTCTGACCATCTTGATAACATTTCTGCTTCTTCATATTTCTTAGAAAATAAAGGTAAATGGTATCTTTTGTCTGCTGTAGATACTGTAGCCATCACTTGGCGGGGGGGGGGAGTCCTATTTTTGGCTATGCTCCTGTAAATGTGTTGTGACCAAAGCAGAAACAAAAACAAAACAAACTCACAAAAAAATCTCATAAAGTTATTGGCTTCTGAAATCCCAAAGCAGTTCCCAGATGGCGGAATGAAACAGTGTAATAACAGATCTCCTCCAATGGCCTCTTGGTGGTGTCTAACAGATTCAATTACCCCAGAATGTGCCTCTGCTTTCTTGTTAAACTATGGAGGAAAGAGAAGGCAAAAGTCTTCTGAGAAGAGCCGGAAAGCTGATTCGGGGACTGAGAGTGACTTCAGCCCCCATTTTTAGGAGTAAGGCTCAGTTAACTCAGTGAGACTTACATCTGAAAAAATAAGCCAAGACATTATTCACAGAACCATCCAAGAAGCAGCTGGGGTGTATCAACCTATAGCAGCAAGCACAGTAGAGCCACTTCACTTCAGTCTTGCGAATGGCCAGGCAGCCCTGGCTGTGGGTTAAGAGCTGTTCAGCAATGGAACAGATTGCCTCGGAGGGTTCCAAACACCTTTTGTTGGAGGTATTAAGTACAGGCTGGACAGCCATCTGTCAGAAATGCTGCATCCTGCAGTGCTCATTCTGACTCAAGCAGAGGGCTGGATTTGATTGTTATTTTTCTGTGTTTGTACTATGGGGAACAGACTGACACTCCATAGGTAGCCTTGTCCCAAAAGGTTGCTTTTGGTGGAACTACTGCTGCTGCTGCCATTGCCACTGATGATGATGATGACAACGACAGTAACAATGACAACAGCAGCAGCAGCAATATTAGGAACAACATATATTCTGTGTCAGTGTTTAACAGATACTTAGATTTTTGGTTAAAACTTGCATGTCTTAAATAATGCCAATTAATGTTTTTATAATTTTGATTATCTGTGCCTGGTATTTTTGAATCATAATATTAGGTAAAAGGTGCCCACAGCTAGATATAACATGTAGTTTGGCCCTTAGATGTAGCGGTGTGAGCAGTTTAAGCAAGCCCAGAGTCGATTTAGTTCCACCTTTGTCTGTCAGCACAGTCACATGGGGATGAGGCGATAACTACATTAGCCATTTAATCCATTTACATTAATCTGGAGGAGGATCTCTGCAAATGCCTCTTTTAGCAGGCATACTGAGTGGAAAGACCCAAGGGCTCATATTCACATGGAAAAGAAAGACAGACTTCACAGAAGATGCAAAAGAGGAAGCTCTGTGGCAGAAATGAGTTTGTGCATTTCACTACTTACCACCTCTTAAATTAGTCTAGTCACAGGCTCCCCAAGTAAGTTCAACAGGTATTACACACCAATGATCTGTATGTAAAAGCCAGAAGGTATTTTAATATGTGGTATAGGGAAATCCAAGCTCACAAGGTCAAAGCACCAAGATTTTTTTTTTATTTTTTATGTCACCTGCCATCCTGTTTAGGATTCCCTATTCTGCTTAGTTATATTTCTCAGAGTAGCTGGGATGTGGGGCTGGTTTCTCTTCAACAACAGCACATATTCTTGAGCTATTTTTACTGTACAGTAATGTGTCTTAGGCTGTCTTATTCCTGAATGGACCAATATGAGCCACTGACTTCACAAAAGATCTGCTCCTTGTGGAGACGGAAATTGATGGAACTAGTATGTTGAACTGCATCAATGCTGCATTTTTGGATCTTTCTTGGAGGCATGGCTTTAGGTGAAAGCAAGATGAGACCTGTCTTTCCTAATTTATGTTGCTGATCATAACTGACTGTGGAACAGATATTGCACTGAACGGTTTCCCCACACCAGTAGAATTCTTTGCCAATAGTGTGTTACAACCTAAATAGAGTTAGGGTGTAGAGTATCTGTTGCCAAATATTGATTGTGCCTTAGCATAGACATGGGTGGTCCTTTTCTAGTTTCAAATACTTTTCCTTTACCTCTCCAGGATGTTGGCATTTGATTCTCATCAAGCTGGAGGGCTCCAAAAAGATACATCTATGTTCAATAACCTTCCCTTTGATCTAATGATAGATGAAAAGCTTTACAGGAGGTGAGAGGCAGGGAGCTGTGTCATACCATGTAGTAAAAACCTGTATGAAAACGTTGCAGAAAATAAAAGAGAAGCTGCTGGTTAAATGTGTGCTTTGCCAACATCAGTATTCATTAAATGCTTTAAAATAAAATTATCATATAATTGCCTGGGATATTTTAAGCAGGAATTGACTGGGCTTTCCTTCATTTAGCTAAGAGGGAAAAGCCCAGACTGAGATGTAACTCTTTCTTTGCTTGCCTCAGATGCATATCCAAGCTGCATGCAGGCTGTTGTCTTGGGGCAGACTCCTGGGCTGTAAGTTGTAGAGAGCCAAGAGCTAAGCTGTAGGACATCCCTTGTTCACATGGTGAATGTACTATATATATGTATGGAGTTGCACTGAGTTCTTGGAAACAATCGTTTTCTTGGAGAGCTATTTATCAGCCTCTCTTTCCTATCCCGGTCAAAGCCAGAAGCAGCTGCTCAGCACTACCACCACCACAATTCAGGTCTGAAAAAAAGACAGGAAGACTGCACAGAAAACATTAGCCGGTAATAATTTGACAACTTCTGTTAAACTGATTCTTTAAGGAAAATGAGTCAACTAAAACTGGCAGTTTCAGACAAGGGCAGAAATAGCTGAGGAGAAAGCTGAAACAAGATGGAAGACCCATCATGCCACCCTGAATGCATCTGATATCATCCAGTTTCGAAAGCAAGGTTGAGCCTGTTCAGCAGTTGAATGAGAAACCATTGGGGAATATTGGGCTCCATGTCAGGCTAAGCAAAAGGCATGCCTGAAAAACTTGGAGAGCTGCTACCAGTCAGAGTTTGAAAATACTGAGCTAAATGGATCAATAGTCTGATTCAGTATAAGGCAGCTAGCTTCATGTATTTCTAAAGCTAAACGCAGTTTGCATATACTGTAGAAAAATAATAAGGAGTCTAAAACAATAAAAATGAGACAAGAAAGCAAAAGTGAACCAGAACAAGGTATAAACCTGGGAGATAGGAAGGGAAAAATCTAAAGAGATCTGGGACTCCTACATAGGGTAGGCAAACCCCACAGTTATTCGTACCTGGCTTGGGGTCATTTACTTGCCTATTTAGTAAAAGGAGGTGGCATAATATTCTAGTTACTTGTTAGACTCCGAACTCTGTATTCGTATAATTCTGGATTGCTCAGCATCAAGCTGTAACTTAACCTGTTCTAAATTCTTTGTCTATACCTTTCTTCTCAACCACAGTCTAGCATAGTAGGGATCATAGGAAGGTCAGTGTTATTGGACTATAACTTTCATTATCCTTTGCCAGCATAACCAAGGTTCAGCAGTGGTAGGAACTGTAGCCTAACAATATAGGAATGACTCAAACTTGAAACCGGTTTCTCTAAGGAGTTACAGATATGTTGCTCAGGACCATATCCTTTCCCATTCAATAAGAATTGCCTTGGAATTTTCAGTGGGAATCAATGAGCTTTATATCTTCCTTTAGCTTCTAATGTGATATAGGAGATCTGAGACCCTGACAGAGGCATTATTTGTTGTAGCAGAGACACTTGAAAGACAGGGTGGAGTTTGAAGGACATGGAAGACTTAACAGAACAGCAGTGCAGCTGAACTGCTCATTCCCTTCGGGTCAGAGAACAGGGAAACAGGGAAAAGATAATGATTTTCTAATTCTGTGAGACAGCATAAAGTCCTTGAGTGAGCCTAGGTGTAGCCGGGAGGGAGGGAGCGTTTTGCTTCCAGATGTCTGTGACTGCAGCATGCTGATCATTATCTATAATGTTTGAGGTGCTGGAAGTTGACATCCAAACTATTTGCAGGACAAAATTGTTCACACCCTCCTATAGAAACGTGCTTCTTTCCTTTTCTGTTAGGTATCTCTAGTTGCTAGCGGAGGACTCGACAGATCTCTTTTAGTTCAGCAGGGTGATTTGAGCAAGCAGGAATAAAATGTATCTGGGTAGATGAGGAAAAAGAAACAGAATACATACATTACATGGTGTAGAAACTACTGTATTACGTTTGATGGCAACATGGTATGTGCTGCTGTAGGCATACTTTGCCATTAGTGGCAACATTGACACTTTTAAAAGTTACTTTTTTGGACTATAAATCCCAGCATCCTCCTCCCATCATGGCCAGTGGCTGTTGCAAATAGGAAATTTTTGGAACTGTAGTCCCTCAAAATGATTTCTTTAAGCTATGCGTGAGATCATCCATTTATCCTATGGCAGGTACTTAGACCATCTCTTCTGCTTCCTGTGCTGAGAAGTGATAGATGGAATAGGCTTTGCCTTTCAAGTAGCTTCAAACAACCTTGCCAGAACCATAATAAGAACCATGTGCTTTTGTTTTTGATAACACAATCGAGGCCAAAAGAGGTGGTGGCCATGTTGCAGGCCAAAGGCATCTGATGAATAACGACAATAAGTTGTAATCAATACCATAGGGAGGGGGAACACATTGAAGTGTGTTATGATAGTTGCTCAAGGACAGAGTGGTGCAGCCAATGGCAACAAAGCAAGATGCCAAAACACATTGTATCAAATCTGTTCCATTATGAAAGTAATGTGGCTGCAGTCTTTCTTTATTTATACCAGAGTGTTGCACATTTTAAAATTATAGATCCATATGAAATATAGGTTAAATTAATAACAAATTAAAATGTTAAGATAAGTGGGCTACTTCAATAGCGCTATCTCGGCCATTTGCTAGATCTTCTTTTGTACACATGGTAGGGCATAAATTGCTGCATTGACTGAATTTCTCCACAGTCACAGAACATTTATCCTGTATCCGGTAGCTCCATTGTACTCGATTATTCTTTGAGCTTCACTCATTCTAGTTCACTTCAAAGTCTATTAATTGCAGTAAGTGATATTAGTAGGATAGGTAGAAATTCCAGGGTGCAGCTAGTTCCAATTGCTATTTGTTTAGCTGTTATTTGGTTTTGGTTTTTAACCTTATGGAGGCTCAGTACTTCCATTTTCCTGTGCAGGGACCCACACCTAGCCAGCTTTAAGTTTAAATGACAAAGGATATAGCATCACATTTCATCTGTCCAGCAACACTGTCCCCAGCATCTCCAACAGTTGGGGCAGGAGGAGTATCTTTGCTGTTCACTGTTTTTCTCTGCCACCACTATCACTGTTCATAATTTTTAAATATCGCTTTTTAAAATGATGCTAACCACCATTATATACTCATTGTTTTCAGCTTTAAATATCTTCCTTCATTGTTGTAAGCTGACTTTGGTCCTTTTCAAGGAGAAAGATAGGGTAAAAATACAGAAAGAAAGAAAGAAAGAAAGAAAGAAAGAAAGAAAGAAAGAAAGAAAGAAAGAAAGAAAGAAAGAAAGAAAGAAAGAAAGAAAGAAAGAAAGAAAGAAAGAAAGAAAGAAGGCCCATTAGTCAGTAGGGATTTAATGAATCTACTTTTCTGTATGTTCTATTGAGTCAAATGGGCTACTCTAACTGCAACTTACTGGGGTTTCTAGGAGTTGCAGTTCAAAAACACCTGAGTAACCCAAGGTTAAGAACCACTGCTTTAACCAGTGTGCTTTACTATCTGAAGCAAGTGTCTCACTCTGCTGCTTTATGGGAGACCTAGCCTTACTGTTCCTTCTATATTTTTGGTGTGATGAACAGGAAATTACTAGCAATTGAAAGGGTTTTGGGCTGATCTTGGAAAGAAGATAGACATTTTGGCTGATAAGACAGAAAGGCCAACGCAGAGTTGCATGAATGCTCCCTTGATCCTTCATTCTGCAACCAGTGTCATTGCAAGCTCTTGCTATTTGTAAACAGCGGGAACAAGCAGACAGTTATTTGCTTTCTGCTGAGCAACCAAACACCGCCTGTTCTCTTGGGCAGGAATATCCCTGCTATGTACACATTGTCACCCTGCATAATGATGACCAGGTTAAGAAACTGATTCGAGAATGAATTTGTTTCCGAAACAGCCTACCCTCCAGGGATTTCCTGCTGGTTGCTTGCTCCTCGTCTATACCCAGATATGCTGCCTTCTGTATTACATCAGAGTTGCCTGAGAAGAAATGCTGGCAGCACAGAGCAGGCTTATCAAGAGGAAATGCTTTCTAGTAGTCCACAGTTGTCTCAAGTACTAGAGCTTCTGTTTCTGGTCTCTGTCAAAAAACATTATGCTCTATGGCTCAGCCAGACAACAGTGCAGCATTGAAAGAAAAGGGGCTGGTTGGAGCAAATGGCTCTTAGCTGGAAAAATAAAATTAAGAACAGCCTAACTAAAACACCAAGAGCAGCACAATAAATAAATAAATTAGGATGCAACACTGAGCCATTATGTATTGTAACTGCAGATGGTTCAAAGACCGCGCGGGGGGGGGGGGTACTTTCGAGAATTAAAGTGAAAAATAATTGCATTTGATGTAGGAAATTAACCCTTTCTGTATCCTATAGAAGAGTAGTGATTCTCTTAAAGTTGGTTGGGAGATGTTAAAAATAATCCAGAGTTTAGTCATGCTAACTGGGAGGGATATAAATTCTGGGAATTATGGTTCCAAACTTTTCAAAATCTAGTGAGTTTGGGGACATCTGAGAATAAATGATAGGTAGCATTATAATAACAGTCAATCCTGAGAATAGCCACCTGTTTAGAATTAGAGGCACATTCAAAATATTAATTATCTGCTAGCACAGGGCAAAGTTGACTGTTTGTGTTGTTTCCTGGTGGGTTTTATTTTGTGGGAGATGTTTATAGCACCCTGTCAACACAAATGCACACACTTCGATAATTCCAGTGAAACTGTAAATGCATATTTCAAAAAACTTCCATCTTCATCCATTGCTTTCCAAGCTGGTGACGGGCTGATTGACAGCTGAAGTATATGCTCTTGGCTGCTCTTTCTGTGCTATGCTTTTCACTATAGTTCTGTGACAAGTTCTTCTGTTTTCCCTGTCCAGGGTACATTGGCATTTCATCACAGAAGTTATGGGAGCAAGGGTTATCCCAGCTGGGGGTGGAGGAAAGGAGGCAGATCCTGGGCATTTCTTGGCAGTTTGTTTGGGCTTCTCTCTTTCCTTGTTTCACCCCCTGAATTTCTACCTGTCATGTAGCCACAGAAGTTCAAGCCATAGAGGTTTTCAACGGAGAAGGTAGTAAGGTAGCAATGGCAGATCACCAATGAGGGTGATATTGGGGAGGAAGGTTGGGGTGTGTGTGTTTGTCTTATTCTGTAAACTGCCCAGAATAGTGGATGTTCACTAGCGGAATGGTATACAAATTAATTAATTAATTAATTAAACAAAAGTTGTAAGAATGCCAGTGAGTATGGCTTAGTTGTTAGGCTGTTGGACTCAGAATTCAGAGATGTTCCCACTCAGCTATGAAATTTCCTGAGTGACACTAAACCAACTGTTCTCTCACCACCTGACCTTATTTGCAGGATTGCTGTATGGAGGGGGGAAACAAGACCCCTGTATATAGCTTACATGTAATTTATAAAACGGTAAATCAAAAGAAGTTGTCAATTCACAACCATGGCCCTACTTATGTTATCCTGAATGGAGGACCAATTCAGGATAACACAAGAGAGCTGCTGTCTCCCACCTTGCAGCCTGTTTAACTCACACCAGAGCCAACACAAAAGGGATGGTGGTCACAAAACCTTTAACCCAGATTTTCAGGGGTAGCATAACTGGACCAGACGAAGCCTATGATCAGGAGTGAGAAATAATATCCCTTTGGGATGGAGGGACTATACCTCCCAGAGTAACCGAGCTATGGGTATTCTGGGAGCCATAGTTTTCTTTTGTTTTTTTAAAGAGACTGGTCAGCTCATAACATGTGCCAGGTCAGTCTATTCCACCAGTGGGCAAAGAAGCAGCTGCATCTCTCCACTCCCGAGGCCCAGTGGAGGCTTGCTCAGTGGCAGAGGCCCCTTCTGCACTTACAGGCTGTGACCCCTTCTGCTGTCAAGACAACATCACACCATTCTAAGCACGTCCAGGCCACTGATACGTGGAAGTTATGACTGCAGTCCAAGTCTGTTTCATTTCTGAGTTAACTGGCTTATGGCTCACACTGAAGCATAATACTCTGACTCATCAGTTCTGAGCATTTGAAGTTGGCAGACCCCAAATCTTGCAATCTTGAACAGAGAAAAGCTAGACGGAGGGGGGGGAGGAATAACAGATCTCTCTTCTTGCCAGAGTGACCTTGGAAAGAAGCAGAAAAGGGCATGAAATGAGAAGAAGGCATATGAGCTGGAGACTTTGTCAAGCATGCATACAAATGCTTTTGCATCAGTTATCACCATATCCAGTAAACCCAATGCCAGTGAGTTAATATTTGGGGTAGGATCAGGCACAATCTGTTCTGCTTGGTGTATTTGGTTTTGCTTCATTCTCACCAAGGAGCAGACAATGTGTTCCCATGAGTATTACATGAGGTGGGGGAGAGGGGAAAGGAGCATACATCAACGCTGCTTGCTCCCCTGTACAGAGCCAGTCTGCATGTTGTGCATGCCTACAGCCATTAGCCAGGATGAGGTAGATATCTCAGGCATCAAGGCGCTGGGAGTGGCAGCAAAATCACCACTGCTCCCTACCCGTTACTAGTGAGGCGATCTCTTTCTTCCAGCTGCCACTTGTCTGCCTCCATTGTAGCTGGCTATGTGAATAAGGAGACATGGTATTAGGGCACAAAGTCACAATCAATCAATCAATCATGGTGGCAAAAAATATTGGGTAAGCCACTTGCACCTCTTGTCTCTCCCCTTCCCCATGAGTGTTGTCAGTCCTTCTCTTTCTGCTTCAGGTGGTGGTGGAGTTCATGTCTTAGCTGCCCCAGAGACAAAAGTTGCAGATAAGCTATCTTTAGAAGAAGAGTTCCTTAAATGCTGAAAGATTTGAGTACATTGCAGGAACTTTTCTGATATCAAGGAATTTTAAAATAAGCTCCCTTTTTTAGTCTGTGATTTATCTTCAGGACTTAAGCACTGAATTCCATTTAAGTATAGTATTTGAAAAAAAAAATCTATCTGAAATACATCTCTGTAACACTGAAGTATAAAAATGGGATGTCTGTTTCCATCCCAGCTAATATTTACCCAGACATGGAATGCCCGTGTTTGGAGGCTGCTGAAAATGCCATCTTGGTAGGAATGCCAATGATAGTGTTCATTTCCCACCAGGGGTGCTGGGACTTGGAGTTCCAGTCCCAGTCTCCACTGGGAAGAAATGTCCGTTTGAGAGAGCTTACTACTGCCTCCTCTTTATTTCCTCACCCAAACATAGGTTTCTCAGTCTTCCCACAGACAAGGGAAGGTGGAAGAAGCAATGGAAGCAGGTACTCTGAACTTTCAAACCTTTTTGCAAACATTAGAATTGAACATTGGCAAAGACCTTGGGCTCTTGGAGGTATTGGATTGGAAGACTTGTAACAACTTAAATCCATTTGAAGAGAGCACTGCTTTAATTGTACATGCTACTGGATTTGTCCTTATAAATGGTGGAAACTCTAGTGTTCTTCCCACTTCACTCACAGTCCATTCCTGAGATTCAGAGGTTGGAAAAGCGACTTCTCCGGACAATAATTCCCAAGGCTCATGCTAGCTGGAAGAGTCTGGTAGCTGTAGTCCAAAAAAGTAACTCCTTCCTCCTCAACTTCTATTGAGTCTCTTAGACATCCTCACAGCTGTATTATCTAGAATGGAAACTCATTTCAAACTGTATAGATAGAGAAATCAAGGCTAGCCATTAGCCTGAGTGATGTGGCCACCTTAAGCACCTGATTATGAATGTCACAGTGAACTGTAAGCTGTTTAACTTATTATTATATTATATTTCCAGGGAGTGGAAGCAATATTTTTAGGTTCTGCTAAACCAATTTGGCTGGTGTTGAGGGACATGTTGGGGTGCAAACTGGACAGGGAGGCTGTCCTAGGTTGATTTAGGTCAATTTGAAAATTCCTATGATAGTTAAATTGCTGTTGTTTTTCACATGGATGTTTAATAATATAATCCTGGACAATTTTTGTGAGAAAAGTCCACACTGCACCTCAAATCACCTCAACTCTCACTGGCATCACAGGTTGGCCACCCTCCTCTGTCACTTACACCACCCTCTTCCACATCTCATTAAAAATTGCCAAATGACTTAGCTGTGAATTGATATAATAATTTATAAAATGAAGTACTTATCAGACACAGTGCTATAATGGGAACACATAATGAAAAAATTATTTGAAGGGAAGACAGTAGGCACTGACTTCAGAAGGGTGATCCTGAAACACATAAGGCATGCTCCTTTGGACTGATATAGGCAACCAAATGCCAGAAACTGGAGTGGTGGGGAATGATCCAAGTGGAATTGCTACAAAAAAAAAAAAAACACACTAGCCCCTGCTGGCTGAAGCAAAACCAATGAATGCCCATGAAAAAAAGACAATTAGCTGTATGCTGGGTAGTCAATAAAAAACACATTGAATTAAATCATAGCAACTCAGGCACAAACCATGGGATCAATTGCTGTACAGCCACACCATGTTTTAGCTTGGCAAAGAAGGGGGTGATTAACTTAAGTCGTCGTTATTTCATACTCTTGCATAAGACGGAGTCCGGCTCGCACACTGGCAAAAACCTTGCTATATATTCCCTACCTCCAATATGATTTTTAAGTGTTCCAGTCATAGATGGCAAACATGATATACTAATGTCTCCTCCTCCCAACTGGGTCTTTAGATGGGGAATCTAGAGAGGGCTTCCAGTTGCTTTGAACTTGTTAGGAGAAAAATTTCTACACACCTGTCCTATTAATGTGATAATAGGAGAGGCTGCAGCTAAAATATATGCTCTCTTCACAAGAGCAAACAGAGAGGAATATACCAACCTTGAGACTGCAATCCTGTCCCAGTACAATCATCCTCGCATTTGGAACATCCTCCCCCCTGAGATCCGCCTGGCTCCCTCGCTGGGAGTTTTTAAGAGTAACCTGAAGACCTTGCTCTTCAGGCAGGCCTTCCCTCCTGACATTACTTAATTTCTTCCCCTGTTTTTTTTCCATCCTGGATTACATTTGCTTGTTTTAGTCTTTTTATCAATGTTTTTCAATTTATTTCTTTTTTGGACTGTAAATCACCCAAAGTAGATTCATCTAGATGGGCGGCATAAAAGCTAAATGAATGAATGAATGAATGAATGAATGAATGAATGAATGAATGAATGAATAAATAAATAAATAAATAAATAAATAAATAAATAAATAAATAAATAAATAAATAAAATCTTTATGCCCCACCATAAGGGGGCATAACATTTATTAGTTAAATGTATAGAACAGAATGGTGGTAGCTATTATTCTTTTATTGGTAGATCCTAAGCATGTCCACTGCATTCTTAGTAAGAGCTTGTGAATTTTTTAAAATTGCAACTTCCAGAACTCTATTGGCTGACATAGCCAATACCATGTCTCAGTAAGATTTTAGGAGCAGTTGTTGTTTACTTATTTTTAAGTAAAAATTTTTACCAGTGACTGTAGTAGAATGATAGGTTGTGGAGCTTTGATGGTCTCTCATAAGAGCCATTCTGTTATTTTGATTAGAATGGTGAACTGGGATGCAACGGAACTGGATTCAAAAGCCCACTCCATCAGGAAACTCTCTGGGTGATGTTGAGCCCAGCAACACTCTCTCAGCTTGACCTAGCTCACATGGCTGTTTTGAATATAAAATTTAGAGGAGGAGACTCATATACACAGCACTAAGCTCACTGGAGGAACAGAGGGATAACTTTGTAAAAAAAATACCCCAAATACATACATGATCACGGGAGCGGGGAGATAGCTTTAAATATACACTGTCTAGAGGGGCAGGGTAAAAATCAAATAAATAAATAAATAAATAATAAAATATTTGGAGGCTGTGGTGGGAAAGTGAAAGAGTTCTGGGAAACACTTGTGATAAATGACTAGTCATACATAATACAGAGCACTGGAAGCACCAGACAAAAGCATGGAATGGTTTTTAAAAGGCATGACAATATTTTCTGTATTTAATTTGTTTGGTTTTATGTATATACTTAATACATGGTGCTGTGCTTGATGCAAATGTGAACTTGAGACAAACAAACATGAGACAGTAAGTATGTGCAGAATAAATAGAACAATTAAATACATAGAGAGTGAGACAGTAAGGACTTACAGAGTACTACTTTGTTTCTGACAGGGAAAAACCTGCTTTCTGGATGATTCCCAACAACAGAAGTGCCTCGTTTTTTGTTTTGTTTTCTTTCTTTCTTTCTTTCTTTCTTTCTTTCTTTCTTTCTTTCTTTCTTTCTTTCTTTCTTTCTTTCTTTCTTTCTTTCTTTCTTCTTCTTCTAAACTGAATGCAGCAGACCCAAGAGACTTATTTCATAGCACAAAACCAAGAGAGAAAGATGTTTATTCACCTAGAGATTTCAAAACCACCTTTTGGGACTTAAAACTCTCATGAGGTGTAATCTGCGGTGGTATAAATAAAACATAGTGATATAAATTTCAAATATAAAACATACAAAAATTCATCTGAAATGAGCAGCATTAAAAATCCACACAACACCAAATGATAAAATGAGTAAAATACAGATTTTTTTTTTAAAAAGTCTTCAGTATTTTAAAATGGCAATAACAGAACCATGTGAACTTCAAGGGGTGCATTTTACAAATGTCGGCCCCACTATTGGTAGAGGCTTGTTTCTGCTTCACCCTGCCCCCATCTAACATTTCTTAGAGACCAGCCTGAAAGCAGTTCATACACATACATATGAAGACATAGGTGGTCCTTCAACCCATTGAGAACTTTAAATAGGTCCCAGAAGCAAACAAATTGCCAGTGTTAAGTGGTGCATAATATCCCATATGCCTAAATCCCACAGGCAACCTTGCTGCCACATTCTTCTTCATGTAACAGTTCTGTACAACCTCTTCATAAAGGATATTGTTAAACTGTGGGATTCACTTCCACAGGATATAGCAGCTCGGATCCTGTTGGGGATTTTCACGTGCCTAAGTTAAATTGCCTAATCAATCATGGTTGCCAACCTGGATAGCTTTTAAAGAGGATTTGAGAAATACATGATGATTAGGGCTTTCAATAGCTACTGGTCAGGATGTTTGCATATCACCAGTAGTGTCAGAGGCAGAATGTTTTGGTACACTGGTTGTGGGGCACTTGCACTCATGTCTGCACTACTAACAGACAACTTGTTAATTATTGTGTAAACAAAGTGTTGGATCAGATAGCTGTTTATTCAGATCTTGCATGACTCTTTTTATGCACTTATCAAGCATCTGGGCCACCTCAAAAAGCAGCCCATCTAGAGTGCAGTGTTATCATCTACTCTGGAGGCATTCGTCATAAAAGCAAAGTCTGCTGTCTCCAGATAGTGCTGATAGACCAGCAAAAGCTGCTTAAAAATGCTTTGTCGCCTATGTAACTTGCACCTCTACTGAAGATACAAAGCCCAGGACAACTCCGAATTGTGTAGTTGATTCTTCCAAGGGAGTACAATTCCATGGAAGAGAGACTGGACCCACCTCCATCCAAACAATTAGATTTCCCAACCCACAGGGGCTCCATCTTGTCAGGGTTCAACTTCAGCTTGTTTGCCTCAAACATTTCCAAAGTCATGTGAAAAAGAAAGTACACCCTTTTTTAATTCTATGGTTTTAAGTATCAGGACATAATAAAAATCATCTGGCCTTTAGCAGGTCTGAAAATTAGGTAAATACAACCTCAGATGAACAACAATACATGACATGTTACAACATGTCATTATTTATTTTACAAAAATAAAGACAAAATGGAGAAGCCGTGTGTGAAAAACTAAGTTCACCTTATGACTCAATAGCTTGTAGAACCACCATCAACAGCAATAACCTGAAGTAATAATTTTCTGTATGAAAATGATTTGGGAAGATATACTCACACTTGACTCTCAAATACTTTGGTATAGAGAGGAGTTCATGACTGACTCAATGACTGCAAGGTGCCCAGGTCCCATGGCTGCAAAACAAGCTCAAATCATCACCCCCTTCAACACCATGCTTGACAGTTGGTATGAGGTGTTTGTGTTGATATGCTGTGTTGGGTTTTTGCCAAATGTAGCACTGTGCATTATGGCCAAACATCTCCACTTTGGTCTCATCTCTGCAAAGGACATTGTTCCAGATATCTTGTGGTCTGTTTAGATGCAACTTTGCAAACCTATGCCATGCTGCCATGATCTTTTTTAGAGAGAAGAGGCTTTCTCCTGGTAATTCTTCCAGCAAACCATTCTTGTTCAGTCTTTTTCTAATTGTACTGTCATGACCTTTAACATTTAACATGTTAGCTGAGGCCTGTAGAATCTGAGAGGTAACTCTTGGGGTTTTGGCAGTCTCTCTGACCATTGCACAGTCTGACCTTGGGGTGAATTTGCTTGGACATCCAATCCTGGGAAGACTGGAAACTGTCTTGAATATTTTCCACTTGTGAATAATCTTCTTTGGTGTACAATGATGGACTTTAAATTGTTTGGAAATTATTATTATTATTATTATTATTATTATTTATTGAATTTATATCCCGCCTATCTGGACTATAAGGCCTTATAACCCTTCCCAGATTGATGGGCAGCAGCAATTGCTTCTGTACGATAATTGCTGATGTGTTTCCTCCTTGGCATTGTGTTAACACACACCTGAATGATCCAGACCAGCAAACTGCTAAAACTTTGGCTTTTATAGAGGTGGTCACACTTGCTAATGATCAATTACTCTAGAGTTTTTGGTTAGCAGCACTTGGCTGCTCTTTAGCCTCTTTACTCCTTTGGAAGCAGTAATGGTGTACAGTACTTTGTTTTTTCATACATGGTTTCTACATTTTATCTAAATTTTTGTAAAATCAATAATGACACAGTATAATATGTCATGTGTTGTTCTTGATCTGAAGTTGCTCAGATCTGCTAAGGACCACATGATGTCCTGATACATAAAACCATAGAATTTAAAGAGGATGCACTTTCTTTTCCACATGACTGTAGGTCATCAAAACAAGAACACACAGTTCAGCTGTATGTTCATACATATGCATACTGATTGCATCACAGTCCAAACCTTCAGTTGATTTCTCTTAAGTGGTTTTTTAATGGGCCCTGGAGCAAGCCAGAGCCTTGTTGGTCTGTGCTGTCATTTCCAAATTAAAGCAAACCTATGAATTAATTATTGCCAAAAAAAAATCCTCTCACTAAAAGCTCTGGTTAGGTGTTGCAAACCAAAGACCATAGCTTTCTTTATTGAGTTAATCAATCCACTTTCCTCACTACCTTTCTAGCATTATTGTCTTTACTAGTGAGTCATGTCCAAAAAAACAATAGCCTCAGATTAGTAATTTTAGCTTGTACTGAGAGTTTGGGCTTGATTTGATCTAGAACCCACTTATTCTCTTTCTGGCAACCCACAAGACTCACCACCAACTCCACATATTAAATGAATCATTTTCCCCCTCCAGCTGCCTTCATTACTCAGCTTTCACATTGGTACATAGTAATCAAGAGCACTATAGTACGGATGACCTTGGCCTTGGTCTCCCGGGACACACCTCTTTCTTTTAAAGATAATTTCTAATTCCTTCATAGTTGCCTTTTCCAAGTCTTGGTGTCATGCTGATTTTTTGCAGCCTCCTTTCCATTTGATGATTGAAACAAGGTACCATTATCAGAAGTGCAAACCTCAATCTTTACAGACTTGGAATGCCTCAAAAGAGCATATCCAGAAGGAATACCATGGCCAATGGTATATAAAAAACCTCTGAGTGATCCAGGAGAACTGATAGGGCTGCACTTCTCTCTGTCCATTTTATGGTGTAAGCCATGCACTAGGGCTCCAAAACTTGTTTCCTTCCCCAAAAGGAGGTCAAAAACTGTACAAACTAGGTTCCTATTTCAAAATAAGTAAACATAGAAGCAGGCATTTAAGATGTGACAACTGGCTTTAAGTCATGACTGTTTAAGTAAAAAGTGTCCAACGTTTTATCTTGATATCTTATTAAAGTTTCCCAAACTGCTATATCTGTTAGCCAAAAGATTGTCATGCCTATTTTTTACTGCATGTCACATGTAGTTTTTGTTTAGACAGGAAGGCTGATGAGCAGCAGACCTCCAGATTTTACCACTCCTTCTCTTTAAATCTTAAAGTAAAAAATTTGGAGGAGGGAAAAAATAAGTCTTAGACTACAGTTTCCAGACTCCCAGTCTGGGAGATGTAGTCCAAGGAATAACTTTTGCCATGTCTAACAAGGATTATATAAGGTATAGGCCAAAAAAAAATCTGGGGACCCAGATGTAGGAACCATGCCTTTAAGCTTCTACCACAACAGTCCCTCGCAGTGTGTTTTCTTGTTGCTGCTGCAGTTGTCAGAACAGTATAACTGCTTTGAATTTCTCTCGCTAATCTGTTTAAGGGGAAAAAATAAGAGCACTCTGAATGTTATAAAGCTCCAGAGAACAAAGCTTCCTGCCCTCCCACTGCATTGAAAGCCTCTGTTCCTTTTCTGCTCCTAGGAGCTCTGCCTCTGCATCCCTGACTTCTGACTAAGGCTCCCATCTCAGCTACTTTGAAAGCTGAGTTACTCCTTCTTCTTTCAGTTGCAGCCTCCTCTTGTCCTCTGCCCAGACTGGCATTAAGGGATTTGAATGGGTGGGGGAGGGGGAGAGTGGGTGGGAAGAACTAGAGGAGGCAGCACTTGGAAAGTATGGAAGAATGGTGAAAGCTGGCATTACCCAGGGAGCTGGGAACAACAGTGGCGCCAGAAGGCAGCACTTTAGGGCAGATGTCAGCAAAATAAGCAAGAGAGTCCCCAAATGCAATGGGGCTTCCTCGCCAGTTTTCAGTAAAAGGCCAGTCATGTCTAGTCTAAAATTTTCTGACTGAATCATTGAGGAACACATAGCCATAAATTGAAAGTAACCATGTCTGGAGTTGAATTGTGAGCTTTATCCCTTGCTGAATGACGTTGGACAAGTTACTTCCTTTCACCTTGGAAGGTTGCTGTGGGGACACAATGTAGAAAAGAGCAATGTGTACCACCCTCTCACTGAAAGGGAGGATATCAATAGAGCAAATAAGTATTAAGAGAAAGAAAGAGGAGAGACCTCTATTGAGCTTAGTTTGGAGAAAGGATTAAGGAAGGATTAGAACAGACTAGGAAGAGGGATTGATCGGTTTCCTCAAAATATGTGTTACTAGTGGGGAAACTGCTGAGCCATCCCCCCTCATCAGCTCTTTCTCCTCTTTTCTCCCCTCCTTTTTGCAAGTCTCATATTACTCCATAGAGTGCTATGATGAACACAGAAGTAAACACTTTAATTCTAAAAGCACCATGGCCAGAAAACCATTGCACTTTACACAGGCAGACAGACAGACCTTATTGCTGTTTTCAGTCAAAGCAGCTTCAGTTCAGGACATAGAGCTACCAATGCAATTTGTTCCATCTCTTTTTTGGCATGGGAAGCTGCACACTAAGAATATGTCAGAGCTTGGACAAGTTTTTTGAGCCCTGATGTTTATTATTTTTCAGTGGGGGCCCTTAAGGTTTTATTAATTTATTTGTTCAAAAGTTTTCTATCTGGCACTTTTATCTAGTGTCAGTTTTCAGGAAACATGGGGGAAGGGAGGTTGCTGGCCTGAAATGAAGGGAGGGAAAGATAATGACACCAGTCAATCCATAGTACAGAAAACTCTTCTCTTTATCAGATGTTGGGAACCCAGGAGATACAACAGTGATGAAAGCACAATGACTTGTCAGCAGCCAGATAAGATTATTTGGGAGCCATGGTTCCTATAGAATTATGCAGCATGGAGGAAGTCCTAGATTCAATTGCTGGCATCTCCCAGCAAGTCTAGGGAAGAATTCTACCTGAAACTCTGGAGAACTGCTGCCATTCAGTGTCCATAATATTGGCCTATATGGACCCAGTGTGACGTTGTGGATTGATGGAATAGGACTGCAGAGACCAGGGCTGGAATTCACATTTGGCCATGAAAACTCAAAGGGGGGGAGTAGAACTGGTAAAGCTCTTCTTACATATCTCACGTACCTTGAACACTCTGTTAGGATCACTATAACTCAGTTCCAACTTGATGGCACAAAGCTAATTAACTAGATGGACCTACAGTTTGATTGTGTATATAACAGATTTCTGTGATCATAGCAGTTCATTTTAGAGATAAAAACTCATTCAGTTAAAGACTCTAAGTATCAGGCAGATGAAAAGAAAATATTTTGTCCATACCTATACATTAAGCCAGTGATCTAATCCAAAATGGCTGCTGACAGGTTATTGTGCATTCACCATTGCTCTGTGCCTTAGATGTGTGAGGCTGTTTCTGACATCTGGCAAAGAGCTGACCTGTCTCTTGCCTTTCTTAGCATGCATTATGTCTCTCTCCAAGTTGCTTTGGATCTTCTACTCCAGCCTTTCCTAGCCCCATGGCCAATGTTCTTGCTAGCTGAGAATAATAAAAGCTAGCCCAAGATATCTGGCATGAAACCACAAGAAGGTAATCCCACAAAAGCTGAACATGGCTCATTAGAGACTTTTAAAATTATCTACCATTAAATTTAGTTTGATAATAGAGCCATACATTGGCTTTAGTAGAATTCCAAATTCCAAACTAAATTGGCCCAAATTCAGTCTGATTTGTGTGGGTTTTGGATTGAAGTATGTAGAAGGGCAGGATTCTGTTCTAGATGGTGAAAGGGTCTGGATCATTTGGGTCCATTCCATAGATTTGTATATATAAAATGAGGCAGAAAAAGCCAGGTAGTATGTCTTCAAAGAGATGATGTGATTGCAAGAACTTTGTTCATTGCTGTAAGAAACAGGGATTCTATTTTTCCTGATGTCCTCTTCCTTTTTCAGCTCCTGTGACCCCTGAAAAACTGCACTGGAGCATTATTGGGGGACCCACCACAGTCATGGAATGACCATTTCAGATCTAACCATAATTGGCCTCAGCTTTCTCCAACTATCCATATTTCATCTAGTTAATATGATTAAGCCCTCAGATAGGGAACTCATTACCTTGATGATCATTTCAGCACCTACAATGCAGTTGGTGCTTAATTATCTGTTAAACAGTAGTAGGAGTGACAATGATGTCCTTTGGGAATTGCAGTTATTAAGAAACTCCAACGTGGGCAGCAAAATGACATGTTATTAATAGACAGAATTCTATATAGCACTTTACAGTGTTCAGAGTACTTTACATTCAGTATCTTCTCAGCATTTCTATAAGATGGGCCTGTTTTATCATCCTTTTATAATAATAGATGAGAGGCTAAGCCTGAGAGACAGTAGACTGCGTGAAAGTAGCCCAGCTAGTAATTTTCTGGTTGGGGCAAAATCCAGAACAGAATCCAGCTTCTAGTCCATACACTTTGTCTCTATAGTATATCAGATTTTTATCTGCAGTGCACCATTAGCATCGTGTTTCAATTTTATTCCAAACAGTCACTCTGTGATCTTGTATCTTGTATCAAATGCCTTTTCCCTATTACTGTCACAGGGGGGTTCAGAAATGTCTATTATTTAGACTGGATGCACAGAACAATTTTTCAAATCAATTGAAATAAATTCCACCCACCCACCCCTTAGTTTTGCTCAAGACCTTCATTGAGCTGCATGAACCCAGCTAATGACATTTCGTTTCTGAAATGGCAGCTTGTCTTTAAGGGGACAATGAATCTAAAAAAAAAGTTCCTGCACAACTCTTCTATTTTCTGTGTATCTACTAATCCAGAAGATACTGTAGACTGATCTGAAATTGCATATTAGAGCTAATGGATGGCCTAGGAGGTAGTGAGAATCTGCACATCTGTATCCATTGGGGAAAGAGTCTATTGTAACATCTTCAAGCAGAGATAGGTAGCCAGTGCAGAAAAGATCCAAAGTTCAGGAGAGTCAGGGATAAGGTGTGCAGGACCATGGACAGATCACTGTAAGAAAGGTTTTTATTCCACTTGCCTCCTAGTTCCAAATGATGCTTTCTATCAGAGATGGGCAGTTGTGAGCATCTGCTTTTCTTTTTTATTTGCTTGTTTGTTTTCTTCTGCCTCCTTGGTGCTGGCTGTGTCAGCTAGGGCTGTTGGGAGCTATAGCCTGAGTTATCTAGACAGCTAAAGTTACCCTCCCTTGCTATATGTTATAGCTTTTGCAACCTTCCCCTTCTCCATGGTTTACCCCTATGGCTGAAAAGATGCCGATATTTAAATTGAAACAATGTACAGATTTGAAACCTAGCACGTTGGCACCTTCTTTATAATTCCCCTCCAGTGCATTCTCTGTTGTTGTTGTTTAGTCATTAAGTCGTGTCCGACTCTTTGTGACCCCATGGACCAGAGCACACCAGGACCTCCTTTCTTCCACTGCCTCCCGGAGTTGGGTCAAAGGCATGTCACTTCAGTGACACTGTCCAACCATCTTGTCCGATGTTGTACCCTTCTCCTCTTGCCTTCACACTTTTCCAACATTAGGGTATTTTCCAGGGAGTCTTCTCTTCTCATGAGATGGCCAAAGTACTGGAGCCTCAGCTTCAGGATCTGTCCTTCCAGTGAGCACTCAGGGTTGATTTCCTTCAAAATGGATAGGTTTGTTCTCTTTGCAGTCCAGGGGACTCTCAAGTGTCTCCTCCAGCACCACAGTTCAAAAGCATTAGTTCATCAGTGGTCAGCCTTCTTTATGGTCCAGCTTTCACTTCCATACATCGCTACTGGAAAAACCATAGCTTTGACTATGTAGACCTTTGTCGGCAAGGTGATGTTTCTGCTTTTTAAGATGCTGTCTAGCTATGTCATCGCTTTCCTCCCAAGAAGCAGCTGTCTTTTAATTTCGTGGCTACTGTCACCATCTGCAGTGATCATGGAGCCCAAGAAGGTAAAATCTGTCAGTGCCTCCATATCTTCCCCTTCTATTTACCAGGAGGTGAAGGAAGCAGTGGCCATGATCTTAGTGTTTCTGATGTTGCTCTTCAGACCATTTTTTGCACTCTTTCACCCTCATTAATTCCTCCTCACTTTCTGCCATCAGAGTGGTATCATCTGCATATCTGAGGTTCTTGATATTTCTTCTGCCAATCTTAATTCCGGTTTGGGATTGCTCCAGTCCGGCCTTTCATATGATGTATTCTGCATATAAGTTAAATAAGCAGGGAAACAATATACAGCCTTGACGTACTCCTTTCCCAGTTTTGAACCAATCAGTTGTTCCATATCCAGTTCTAACTGTTGCTTCCTGTCCCACATATAGATTTCTCAGGAGATAGATAAGGAGGTCAGGCACTCCAATTTCTTTAAGAACTTGCTGTAATCTGCTGTGGTCCACACAGTCAAAGGCTAGTCAATGAAGCAGAAGCAGATGTTTTTCTGGAGCTCTCTAGCTTTCTCCATAATCCAGAGCATGTTAGCAATTTATTGTGTAATATATAGCTGAATGACAACATATAAGATACATACCAAGTGTTTACAGCTGGAAGACAAGTCAAGGACAGTGAGATAATCAGCGGGACAGTGGGGCTGTCTTATAGTAAGGGCAAGAATTCTATTTCTTCATTTAGCCCAGAAGGGGCTAAAGTCTTCAACCTCAATTTCCAGGCCATTTCCTTCCTAAGTAAGGACCTCTCATACTTAACAGGACCCATATCATGACCCAGAATATTAAATCTCCTACTTTAAAAAGCTATCAGCCATAAAGTGGGGAAAGACAGGTTCAAATCGGGCAACCATCTCTCTTCTCTGCCC